>NW_027288111.1:0-168438 GCF_047511675.1 Marmota flaviventris | reverse complement strand
GGCTAAATTAGGGATAGGGTTAGTTTAAGGTTTAGACCTCAGGTTAGGGTTAGAGTTAGGGTTACATGTAGGGCAAGGGTGTGGGTTATAGCTAAGTTTTGGTCTAGGGCAAGGGTTAGTATTAGGGTTAGGGTTAGGGTTATGATTAAGGCTAGGCTTAGGGCTAGAATGAAGGCTAGTGTTTGTGTTAGGGTTAGGGCTAGTATTAGGGCTAGGGCTAATGCCAGGTCTAGGGTTACAGTTAGGGATAGATTTAGTGTTATGTTTATGGCTTGGTCCAGTGTAAGGGTTAGGTTTAGGGTAAGGGTTAGGTTTAGAGCTGGGGTTATTATTAGGGTCAGGTTCAAGTTTAGGGTTTGGTTTATGTTAGAGGTAAAGTTTAAGATTGAATTAGAATTAGGTTTAGGGTTAGAGTTAATGACAGAGTTAGGTTTAGGATTTAGATGTGGTTTAGTGTAATGGATAGGGTTAAGGTTAGGCCTAATGTTTAACATAAAGGTTAGCATTATCATTAGTGTAATGGATAGGGTTAGACCTAAGATTAGGTCTAGGGATATGTACAGGATTAGGGCTTCTGTTTAGGCTAGGGTTAGGTTTAAGTTTAGGGTTAAAGCTAGATTTAGGACTCGGATTAAGGCTAGGTTTTGGGTTAGGTTAGGGCTAGGGTTAAGTCTACGGGTAATGTACAAAGTAGGGTTATGATTAGCGCTAGTTATAGGGTTAGGGTTAGGGCTGGGTCTAGTGTTAGGGTTGGGTTTATGGTTATGAAAATATTTAGAGTTAGATTTAGTGTTAGGGTCAGAGTCAGTGTTTATATTACTTTGCAGGTTATATTTAGGACTGGAATTAGAGATAGGTGTAGGTCTAGGTGTAAAGTTAGTGTTTGGTTTACGTTAAGGGTTAGGATTAGGGTTATGACTCGGTTTTGTTTTAGGGCTAGGTGTAGGGTTCGGGCTAGTTTTAGAATTAGTGTTAGGGTTAGGACGAGTGTTAGTGTGAGGTTTAGGCTTAGGTTTAGGGTTAGACATAGAGTTAGGTTTAGTTCTAGGGTTTGAGCTAGGGTGAAGGAAAAGGCTAGGGTTAGGGCTAAGTTTAGGGCTAGTTTTAGGGTGATGGTAAGGGATTGGTTTAGAACTCGGTATAGGGCTAGGGCGAGAGTTAGAGTTAGTCTTAGGGCAGGGGTTAGTGTTAGGGTTAGGCCTAAGGTTAGGACTAGGGTTAATGTTAGGTTTAGGGTTAGGGTTAGGTTTAGGGTAAGGGTTGGGATTACAGCTAGTTTTATGGCTAGGGTGAGGGTTATAATTAGGGTAAGGGTTTGGTTTATGATTAAGTTGAAGTTTATGTCTAGGATGTGGGCTAATGTTTGTGTTAGGGTTAGGAATAGGATTACAGCTAGGGCAAAAGTCAGGTCTAGGGTTACAGTTAGGGATAGTTTAGGGTTAGTTTTATAGCTAGATCTATTTTAAGGGTTAGGTTAATGGTTAGGGTCAAGTTTAGAGCTAGGGGTATTTTTAGAGTTAGGGTCAGGTTAGGGTTTTTGTTAGGTTAAGGTTTAGGTGTAGGGCTCGAATTAGCATTATTGTTAAGGATAGTGTAATGATAGTTTTAGGTTTAGGGTTCAGGTTAAGTGTAGGGTAATTTGTAGGGTTAAGGTTAGGTATAGGATTAGGGTTTGGCCTAGGGTTCGCATAAGGGTTAGGGCTATCATTAGAGTAATGGATAAGTTAGAGCTAGGGTTAGGGCTAGGGTTATGCTAAGGATTAAGTCTAGGCTTAGGCTTAAGCTTAGGGTTAGGGCTATGGTTAGGATTAGGATTAGCTTTAGGGTTAAAGCTAGGGTAGACCTTGGATTAGGGCTAGGTTTTGCAATAGGTTAGGGTTACAGCTAATGTAAGAACTTGTTATGATTCAGGCTAGTTGTAGGGTTAATGTTAGGGCTAGGTATAGTTTTAGGGTTAGGTTTAGGGTTGGGGTGGTGTTTAGTGCTAGGGTTACTGTTAGTGTCAGGGTCAGTGTTCAGGTTAGTGTTATGGTTAGAATTAAAGCCAGAATTAGGTCTAGTGGAAGAGTTAGTGTTTAGCTTAGGCTAAGGGTTATTGTTAGGGCTATGTCTAGGTTTTTCATTAGGTCTAGGGTTCGAGTTATGGCTAGATTTATGATTAGGTTTAGGTCTAGTGCTAGTGTTAGGGTTAGGTTTAGGTATAAGGTTACTGGAAGGACTACTGTTAGGGTTCAGTTTAGGGTTAGGTTCAGGTTTAGACCTATGATTATTTTCAGGGTCAGAATAAGGGTCAGGGTTAGGGTTACGATTTGGGTTATGGTTAGAGCTAGAATGAGTGCTAGTGTTAGGACAAGTAATAGGGTTAGGGTTTGTGTTAGGTTAAGGATTAGGGTTAGCATTAGGGTTAAAGTTTGGCTTAGGGTAAGGGATAGGGTTAGAACTAGGGTTAGGGCTTGGAATAGGGCAAAGGTTAGGTTAAAGCTAGGTTTAGGACTCGGATTAGGGCTAGTTTTGTGTTAGGTTTAGGGCTAGACAATGGCTAATGTAAGAACTACGGTTACAATTAGGGTGAATTTTGGGTTTATGGTTAAGGGTTAAACCTCTAGGGTTAGGATTAGGTTTAAGGTTAGGGTGATATTTAGAGCGAGTGTGTTAGGTTAATAGTAGGGTCAGAGTTAGTTTTAGAGTTAGGGTTAAGACTCCAAATAAGGCTAGGTTTACTGTAAGGGTTTGGTTTAAGTTTAGGGTGGTGTTTAGAGCTAGGGGCAGTGTTAGGATATGAGTCAGGTCAGGGTTAGTATTAAGGTTAAGGTTAGGACTCAAATTAGGGCTAGGGTTAGGTCTAGGTGTAGTATTAGGATTTGGTTTAAGTTAAAGTTTAGTATTAGGCTATTAATTGGTTTTGTTTTACTGCTAGGGTTAGGGTTAGGGCTAGTTTCATGATTAGTGTTAGGGTTAGTGCTAGTATTAATGTTAGGTTTAGGCTCAGGGTTAGTGTTTGATTTAGAGTTAGTGTTAGATCTAGGGTTAGGACTAGAAATAAGGATTAAGCAAGTGTTATGGCTAGGTTTATGGCTATGTTTAGGGCTAGGGTTAGGGTTAAGTTAAGGGATATGGTTAGAACTAGGAATAGGGTTAGTGTGAGAGTTAGAGTTACTGTTAGAGCTATGGTTAGTGTTAGAATTAGGGATAGGGTTAAATTAGGGCTAGGATTAGTGTTTAGCTTAGGTCTAGTGTTAAGGTTACGGTTAGGATTAAGTTTAATGTAATGGATGGTGATATAACTAGGTTTAGTGGTATGGTAAGGGTTAGAATTATGTTAGGGCTATGGTTAAGGTTAGGTTTATGATTAGGGCTAGGTTTATGGCTAGGATGAGGGCTAGAGTTTGTTTTAGGTTTAGGGCTAGGATTAGGGATAGGGCTAATATCAGGTCTTGGGTTATGGTTAAAGTTAGTTTTACTGTTAGGTTTATGGCTACATGTAGTGTAAGGGTTAGTCTTAGGGTTAGGGTCAGGTTTAGAGCTAGAA
This sequence comes from Marmota flaviventris, assembly GCF_047511675.1. NCBI lineage: Eukaryota > Metazoa > Chordata > Mammalia > Rodentia > Sciuridae > Marmota > Marmota flaviventris. The sequence continues at coordinate 164,909 of NW_027288111.1, read as the reverse complement.
CTATTTTTATAGTCAGGGTCTCGGTTAGGGTTTGGGATAGGTTAAGTTTTAAAGTTAGGGATTAAATTAGCATTAGGTTTAGTGTTAGGTTAATGATAGGGTGAGGTTTAGAGTCTAGGTTTGGGTTAGGGTAATGCAATGGCTTAGGATTAGGGATCGGGTTAGGTTTAGGACTAGGTTTAGCATTAGAGTTAGGGTTATGTTTATGGCAATGGATAGGGTTAGAGCTAGGGTTAGGGCTAGGGTTATGTTTATGATTAGGGCTAGAGTTAGGGTTAGGATTAGGGTTAAAACTTGGGTTATGCCTCAGATTAGGGTTAGGTTTTGTGTTAAGTTAGTGCTAGAATTAGGGTTAGGGCTAACATAAGTACCAGGGTTATGTTTAGGGCTAAATTTAGGGTTAGAGTTAGGGCTATGTCTACTGTTAGATTTAGGTTTAGGATTAGGATTATGTTTAGAGCTAGGGTTATTGTTATGGTCAGAGTCAAGGTCAGGGTTAGTTTTAGTGTTCGGATTAAAACTCAAATTAGGGCTAGGGTTAGGGTAATGGTTTGGTTTAGGTTAAGGTTTAGGGTTAGGGCTATCATTCAGTTTTGTTTTAGGGCTAGTGTTAGGGTTAGTGATAGTTTTAGGATTAGCATTAGGGTTAGGGCTAGTGTGAGTTAGTGATAGGGCTAAAATTAGATTGAGGATTTGAGATAGGGTTAAATTAGGACTAGGATTAGGACTAGGGTTAGTGTTTAGCTAAGGCCTAGCGATAGGGTAGGGATAGGTTTTAGTTTAGGATAAAGAATGGTGTTATAGCTAGGTTTAGACCTATGGTGAGGGTTAGAGTTAGGGTTAGGGCTAGGGTTGGAGTTAGGGTCATGATTAAGGCTAGGTTTAGGGCTAGGATGAGGGATATTGTTCATTTTATATTCATGGCTAGGATTAGTTCTAGGGCTAATATCAGGTCTAGGGTTATGGTTAAAGATAATTTTAGGGTTAGGCTTATGGCTACCTCTAGTGTAAGGGTTAGATTTAGGGTAAGGGTCAGGTTTAGAGCTCGGTGAATTATTAGGATTAGGATTTGGCTTAGGTAAAGATTTAGGTTTAAGGCTCAAATTAGCATTTGGGTTAGGGTTAGGATATAGTTAGGGTTTGTTTTAAGGTTCAGGTTTGGTTTAGGGTAATTTATCCGGTTAGCATTAGAGATAGGGCTAGGGTTAGGCTTAGGGTTAGCATTAGGGTAAGGGTTATGGTTAGGGTAACTGATAGGGTTAGAACTAGAGTTATGGTTAGGAATATGCCTTGAGTTAGGCTTAGAGTTAGTGTTAGAGCTAGGTTTAGGGTTAGGTTTAGGGTTATGTTTAGCATAAAGTTTAGGTTTTGAGCTAGGGTGAGGGCTAGGTTTATGGTTAAGTCTAGGGATAGGATTACGGAAGGCTTGGGGTTAGGTTGGTGTTTTGAACTAGGATGAGTGTTAGGATATAAGTGAGGTACAAGGTTATTTTAAAATTATGATTAGGACTTGAATTAGGGCTAGGGTTAGATCTAGGTGTAGTGCTAGGGTTTGGTTTAAGTTAAGGTTAGTGTTAGGCCTGTTGCTCGGTTTTGTTTTAGTGCTCTGATTAGGGTTAGTGCTAGTTTTATGATTAGCTTTAGGGTTAGGGCTAGGGTTGTGGTAAGGTTTAGGATTAAGGCTAGATTTAAGGCTAGGATTCGGGCTAGATTTTTTGTTAGGTTTAGGACAACATTTAGGGCTAGGACTAATGTCAGGTCTAGGTTTATAGTTAGTGATATTTTTAGGGTTAGGTTTATGGCAAGGGCAAATTAAAGTGTTAAATTTAGGGAAAGGGTCAGATTAAGAGCTGGGGTATTATTAGGGTCAGGGTCAGTCTTTAGGTTTGGATTAGGTTAAGCTTTAGTGTTAAGGATCAAATTAGCATTAAGGTTAGATTTAGGGTTAGGGTAATGGATAGTGTTATGTTTAGGGTTAGGTTCGGTTTAAGGTAATGGGTATGGTTCGGGTTTGTGATATGTTTAGGGTTAGGCCTAGGGTTAGCATTAGGGTTATAGTTATCGTTAGGGTAATTTTTAGGTTTAGACCTAGGGTTAGGACTAGGATAATGGTTAGGATTAGGGCTAGAGTTAGCGTTAGGGTAAAGGTTAGGGCGAGGGTTACTATTAGGATTAGGTTTAGGGTACGGTTTAGGGTTTGAGCTAGGATTTTGCTATTGCTAAGATTAATTTATGGTTTGGTCTAGAGTTATGGTCATGGTTAGTGTAAGAGTTAGGGCTAGGGTTATCATTAGGGTTAGGGTAATAGGTTTAGATGTCAGGTTAAAGATAGTTTTAGGTTTAGGTTAGCGTTAGGTTTAGGTTTAGGATTAGGGTTAGCATTTGAGCTAGCTTAGGTTTAGGGTTAGGTTCACTGTTAGTTCTAGGGTTAGAGTAGGTTTAGGTTTAGGTCTAGTGTTATCATTAGGGTTAAGTTTAGAGTTAGAGTAATGGGTAGGGTTCAAGCTAGGGTTAGGACTTGGGTTAAGGTTAGGATTAGGGCTGGAGTTAGGTTTACGTTTTGACCTTGGGTTAGTGTTAGGGTTAGATTAGGTGCAAGGGTTAGGGATTGAGCTAGGTTTAGGACTAGGGTGAGAGTTAGGTTTACAGTCTGTGCTAGTGTGGGTATATGGTTAGGTTTAGAGCTATGGTTAGTATTAGTTTTAGGGTTATTGCTAGTATAATTGATAGAATTAGAGCTAGGTTTGGGGCTATGGTTACAGTTAGAATCAGGGTGAGGTTTATGGTTTAAGCTAGGGTTATTTTATGGTAAGGTTTAGTGTTTGAGCTAGGGTTAGGACTAGAACAAGGGTTAGGGTTAGGGTTACGGCTAAGTTTAGGGTTAGAGTTATGCTTAGGGTTAGGTTTAGGGTTGAAATTAAGCTGGGTTTTGTGTGAGGTTTAGGGCTACTCTTAGATATATGGTAATGTAAGAGCTAGATTATGTTTATGGCTATATTTAGAGTTCATCTAGTGTTAGGGTTAGTTTTGGTCATAGGATAAGTTTTAGAGCTAGAGTTTTTGTTAGGGTAAATGTCAGGGTTCAGGTTAGGATTAGGTTTAGGGTTAGGTTCAGAAAGAGGACTAGGGTTAGGTCTAGGGGTAGAGTTAGTGTTTGGTTTCAGTTAAGGGTTATTATTAGGAATAATGCTAGGGTTGTGGCTATATTTAGGATTAGGTTTAGGTCTAGGGCTAGTTTTATTGTTAGGTTTAGTGTTAGGGTTACTGGTAGGGCTAGTGTTTGTTTTCGGATAAGAGTTAGGGTCAGGTTTAAACCTAGGTTTAGTGTTAGGGTCAGAATAAGGGTCAGGGTTAGGGGTAGGGTTTGAGTTAAGTTTAGAGCTAGAATGAGGGTTAGATTTAGGACTAGTAATAGAGATAGGGTTTGGGGTAGGCATAGAATTAGGGTTATGACTAGGGTAGCAATAGGGTGAGGGTTTGACTAAGTGTAAGAAATAGAGTTAGAACTAGGATTAGGACTAGGGAAAGGGTTTGGGTTAGGGCCAGGGTTAGGATTAGGGTTAAAACTAGGTTTAGGCCTCAGATTAGGGCTGGGTTTTGTGTTGGGTTTAGGGCTATGGCTAATTTAAGAACTGGAATTATGATTTGGGCTAGATTTTAGGGTTAGGTTTAGGGCGAGGTCTAGTGTTAGGATTAAGTTTAGGGATAAGGTGATGTGTAGAGCTAGGGTTAGTTTTAATTTCAGAGTCAGGGTTAGTATTGGGTCTAGGGTTAGGGTTAGGAATCGAATTAGGGATAGGGTTAGGGCTAGGTGTAGGGTTAGAGTTTGGTTTAGGTTAAGGGTTAGGGTCAGTGAAATGGCTTGGTTTTGCTTGAGAGCTAGGGCTTGACTTGGGGCTAGTTTTCAAATTAGCCTTATGGTTAGAGGTAGTGTTATGATATGGTTTAGGCTTAGGGTTAGGGTTAGATTTAGAGTTAAGGTTAGATCTAGGTTTAGGGCTACAGCGAAGGTTAGGGCTAAGGTTAAGGCTAGGATTTGAGTTATTATAAGGGATAGGGTTAGAACTAGGGATAGGGATAGGGCGAGAGTTAGAGTTAGTGTAAGGATTAGATTTAGGGTTGGAATTAGGGCTTAATTAGAGCTAGAATTAGAACTAGGTTTAGGACTAAGGCTGAGCCTAGGTTTATGGCTAGGGTTATGGTTATGTTTATGGTTACATATTATGTTATAGCTAGCTTTAGAACTAGGGGAAGGATTAAAACTAGGATTAGGTCTATGGTTATGGTTAGGTTTAGGATTGAGGCTAAGATTAGGGCTAGGATTAGGGCTGGAGTTTGTTTTAGGGTTATGGCTTTTTAGGGCTATGGTTAATATTAGGTCTAGGGTTATGGTTAGAGATAGTTTCAGGGTTAAGATCATTAGGGTTAGGATTAAGTTAATGGATATGATTAGGTTTAGGGTTCAGGTTAAGATTAGGGTAATGTATAGGAATAGGTTTTGGGTTATCCGAGGGTTAGCACTAGGGTTAGGATTAGGATTAGGGTAATGGAAAGGGTTACAGCTGGGGTTAGGGCTAGGTTTATGATTAGGATTAAGGCTAGGTTTAGGGCTCGGTTTTGGGTTATATCAGGGGTTAGGGTTCTAATCAGGTTAGGGTTAGTGTTAGGTTTGGGGTTAGGGCTTGGGTTAGATATGGTGTTAGGGTGAGAGTAAGTTTTGTACAAATTTCTTTGATACTTGGAAGGAGTCATCTTTTACCTAGCCTTAATATGCTCCTCAGGTTTGGGACTTCTCATTTCAATGGTTCGCTAACAGGGACACTCTGTATTTTAAGGTTTCACTTCATATTGACCTATATAGGTAAATGAAAATGGAGGTTGAAATCAAACCGGGTTGTTGCTAGCTGCTTGAAACTTCAAACACTGAATCAGTTCTCTGTGGGAACTCTCTGGTATGTTCCTATGGGTAAATGGAAATTGAGGTGGAAATCAAACCGGCAGCCCTTCCCCTAAACCTAACCCTAATCCTAACCATAAAATAGACCTAATCCTAGGTCTAAGCCTAACACTAATCCTAGACCTATTCATAGCCCTAATTTAGCCTGAACCCTAACCCAAACTCTACCCTAAGACTAACTCTAAATCTTGCCATAACCCTATTCCTAGTTTTAGCCCTATCCTTTACCATAACCCAAACACTAGCCCTAATCTTAGCTCTAACACTAGCCATAGCCCTTACCCTAGAATTAACCATAACTCTAAATCTACTCCTAAACCTAAACTCACCCTATCAGGAGCAATAACACTAACGCTAATCATAAAACTACCCTTAACTTTAGCTTTAGTCCTAAAACAAAACCGAGCCATAGGACTAAACCTAACCCTTAACCTAAACCAAAACCTAAACCAATATGTAGCCCTAAGCCTACCCAATGCTAGTTGTAATTCTGGAACTCACCCTAAACCTAACCCGATCCTGAAAAATGACCCTTAACCCTAAATATACTCTAGCTCTAAACCTTCTTAACACAAAACCTCACCCTAACACTAGACATTTCCATAACACTGACCATAAAACTAGCCATAAACATATTCCTAGCTCTTATATTTCCCATAGCCCTAATGTTAGCCCTAAACCTTACACAAAACCTAGCCCTTATCCTAGCCCTAAACCTAGCCCTAATCGTAACCCTAACTATAATCCTAGACCTAACCCTAATCCTACACTCGCCCTAGCCCTAAACCTAGCTCAAACTCTAACCCTTACCTTAAATATAAATCTAACCCTAACCCAGCCCTGACTCTGATCCTAACCCTTGCCCAAGACCTAACCCTATCTCAAATGCTAATAGTTACCCTAAAACTATGCCTGACACTAACCCTAGGCCTAACCCTAACCCTAGCCTAAATCATAACCTTATCCCTAGCCCTAACCTTAGCTCTAACACTATCCATTACCCTAAAGATGAGCCTAACTCATATGCTAACCCTAGGTGTAATGCTAATCCTATCACTAACACTAACCCTATACATTACTCTAAATCTAACCTGAAACATAAACCTAATCCTATCCATTACCCTATCTGTAACCCTAACCCTAAAGCTAATTCAATCCTTAACTCTAAAACTTAACCTAAACCAAACCCTACCCAGACCCTGACCCTAATAATACACCTAGCTTTAAACCTGACCCTTACCTAAACCTAACCCTTACACTAGACCTAGCTGTAACCTAACACTAAAACTAACACTAACCATAAATCTAGACCTGACATTTGCCCTATCCCTAATCCTAGCCCTAGCCCTAACACAAACCCTCATCCTAGCACTAAACATACCCTTAATCCTAACCCTAGTTCTAACCATAATTCTGACCCTCACCATAGCCCTAAACCTAGATATAACCCCATTCCTTCCCCTAAACCTAACCCTAACCCTAGGCCTAACACTAACACTAACACTAACTCTAGCCCTAAATCTAGGGCTAATTTAGCCCTAATCCTAAACCTAACCCTAACCCTAGCCCTAAGACTAACTCTAACTCTTGCCCTAGCCCTATTTCTAGTTCTAACTCTATCCGTTAATAGCCCTAACACTAGCCCTAAACTGAGCCCTAAACATAGTCATAGCCCTAAACCTAGATCTAACCATAACAATAAATCTAAGCCTAAAACTCAGCATACCACTAGCGCTAACACTATCTCTAATCCTAAAAGTAGCTCTAGCTGTAAAACAAAGATGTGACAAAGCCCTAGCACTAATCCTAACCAAACCATAATCCTAGACTTGAAATTAGACCTATACCTAATTCTTATCCTAACCCTTACACAAACCCTAACCAACACCTAGCCTTAACCCTAGCCCTAATTCAAGTCTATCCCTAACTCTGATCAGTAACACTGATGCTAACTCTGAACCCTATCTCTAATCATCACCCTAAACCTAAACCGAATCTACACACTAGATTTAGACCTAATGTTAAACTTAACACTAGCCATAATCATAACCCTAGTTCTAACATTAGCCCTAATCCTAAATAGTCCTAATCTAACTCAAAACCTAGACCTAATCAGAGCCCTAATCCTAGCTTTAACCCTAGCCCTAACCCTAACCATAGTCCAAAAACTTAACCTAAACTTAACCATAAACCTAAACCTTGTCATAACCCGAAATCTAACCCAAAACATAGTCCTAATCCTAACCATAATCGTAGCCCTATCCCTAGCTCTAATCTTATCCATTACCCTAACCATAACCCTAACCAAATTTTAACCCTAGACCTAACCCTAAACATTGCTCTAACATAACCATAACCCTAGTCCTAATGGTAGCTCTAATCCAATCTATTACCCTAATCATAACCCTAACCAAATTTTATCCCTAGGCCTAAACCTAGCCCTATCCCTAACCTAAACTTGTCCATTACTCTAAATCTAACCTTAACCTTTAACTTAACCATATCCATTTCCCTAATCCTAACACTAACCCTAATGCTAATTTGAGCCCTAAGCCTAATACTTAACCTAACACATACTCTAAGCATGGCTCTGACCTTAATAATACCCCTAGCTGTAAATCTGGCCCTAACTTTCAACCTAACACTTATAATAGACCTGGCCATAATTCTTAGCCTAAAACTATCCCTATGCATAACCCTAGACCTGACATTAGCCTTATCCCTAATCCTAGCCCTAACCCTAACACAATCACTAGCTCTAATCCTATCCCTAAGCCTAGCCTTAATCCTAATCCTAACATTAACCCTAGCCCTAACCCTAATTTTATGCTTTGCCCTAGCCCTAAATGTAGCTGTAACATCATACCTTACCCTAACCCTAATGTTAACCCTAACCCTAGCCCTAAATCTAGGCCTAAACCTAAAACTAACCATAGCTCTAATCTAGCCCTAATTTAGACCTAACCCTAAACCTAACACTATCCCTAGCCATGAGACTAACTCTAACTCTCGCCCTATCCCTATCCCTAGTTCTAAACCTATCTGTTACCGTAACCCAAACCCTATTTCTATCCTTAGCCCCAACCCTAGCCCTAACCTTCACGCTAGCCCTAAACCTGGATCTAACCATAACATTAAGCCTAAAGCTCACTCTAATACTATCCCTAACTCTAATGCTAATTGGAAAACTAGCCCTAACAGTACCCTAGCCCTAAAACAAAATCAAGCCATAAACCTAACCCTAACCCTTAACCTAAACCAAACGCTAACCCTACACCTAGCCCTAAACGTAGTCTTAATTTGAGTCCTAAGACTATTCCTAGAAATAACCCTGAGCCTTACTCAGACCCTAACAGTAACCCTAGCTCTAAACATTGCCCTAAGGCTAACCCTAGAACTAGCACTAATCAGAATCCTAGTTCTTTCATTAGCTGTAGCCCTAATGTTAACACAAATCCTTGCCCTATTCTGAGGCCTAAACCTAGGTATTACCCGAAATCTAACCCTAACCCTAAACCAACCCTAACTCTACCTCTAACCCTATCCATTGCCCTAAGCCAAACCCTCACCCTAATTCTACCCTAGTCCTAACCATAATCCTTAGCTGACCTCAAACCCTATCTCTATTAATAGTCCTAATACTAGCCCTCATTCTAGCTCTAACCCTAACTCTAACCCTGACTCTTATTCTGACCCTAACACTAACCCTAAAGCACTAACCATGACATTAAACCTAAAGCAAACCATAACCCTACCCCTACTAGTAAAATTATACCTAAACCTAACAGTAACACTAGATGAGACCAAACCTAATCCTAAATAGAGTCATAAATCTAGCCTTAGCCCTAAGCAAAAACCTAGCACTAGCCCTAACAATAACTGTTAACCTAACTTAAAAACTAACTCTATCCCTAGACCCAACGCTAGTCCTAAATCTGGCCCTCACCCTAAACCTAACCCTAACCAGAACAATGACTGTTACCCTAAAACAAACCCTAGTTCTAAATCTTATCCTAACCCAAAACCTAACTAGAACACTGGACTCATCAATAACCCTAACCCTAAAACTAGCCATAACCATATCCCTAGTTCTTACATTACCCATAGCCCTAATGCTAGCCATAAACCTCACACAAACGTAGCCCTTATCCTAGCCCTAAACCTAGCCCTTATTGTAACCCTAACAAGAAGCCTAGACCTAACCATAACCCTAACCCTCGCCCTAACCCTAATTCTAGCTCAAACTCTAACCTTAATCTAAACATAATCCTAACCCTAACCCTAACATTAGCCCTGACTCTAAACCTAACCCCCATGCTAGCCCTAATCCTAGCTCAAATGCTAACACTGACCCCAAACCTAACCCTGACATGATCCCAAGGCCTAACCCTAACCCTAGTCCTAATTCTAACCTTAACCCTAGCCCTAAACTTACCTCAAACCCTATCTATTACCCTAAAGATAAGCCTAACCCAAATGCTAACCCTAGGCCTAACACTAACACTAGTGCTAACACTAACCCTATTCAGTACTGTAAACCTAACCTGAACCCGGAAACTAACCCTATCAATTACACTAACCCGAACCCTAACCCTATCCCTAATGCTAATTCAAGCCTTATCCCTAAATCTTAACTAACCCAAACCCTACTCGAACCCTGACCCTAATAATACACCTAGCTTTAAACTTGACCCTTACCCTAAACATAACCCTTACACTAGACCTAGCCATAACTTAATCCTAAACTAACCATAACCATAAACCCAAACCTGACATTAGCTCCAGCCCTAATCCTAGCCCTAACCTTAGCACATACACTAGTCCTCATTTTAGGCCTATACCTAACCTAGATCCTAACCCAAACCCTAACGCTAGCCCTATCTCTAATTTTAACCCTCGACTTAGACCTGAACTTAGGTATAACCCCATCCTTTTCCATAACCCTATCACTAACCCTAAACCTAACACTAACCATATCTCTAGCCCTAACCATAGGCCTAACCCTAAAACTAACCCTAGCACTAATCCTAGCCCTAATTTAGCCCTAACCCTAAATCTACCCCTAACATTGGCCTAAGTCTAACTCTAACTCTCCCCCTATACCTATTTCTAGTTCTAACCCTATCCATTACAATAAACCTAACACAACCTCTAACCTTAGCCCTAACCCTAGCCCTAGACCCTACACTAGATCTAACCATAACTCTACATTTGACCCTAACCCTAAGCCTAATCCTCAACCTACCACTAGACCTAACACTATCACTAATCATAAAACTAGCCATAAACCTAGCCTTATACCTTAAACAAAACCGAGCCATTATCCTAACACTAAATGTTAACCTAAGCCAAACCCTAACCCTAAACTTAGCCATAAGCTCTATCTCTAATTCATGTACTAGTCCTAAAATTAAACCTGACCCTGACTTATATTCTAACATTAACCTTAATTCTAAATATCACACTGACCCTAAATATAGCGCTAACACTAGATGTAGACCAAATACTAACTCTAATCATAACCTTAGTTGTTATATTAGCCATAGCCTTAACCCTAGCCCTAAATCTAACAGAAAAACTAGCCCTCATCTTAGCCCCCTAGAAGTAAACCAAAACCTAAACCTAGCCCTAGCCCTAACCCTAGCCCTAAACCTAGCTCTAACCCTATTACTTACCCTAAGCCAAACCCTATCCATAATGCTAAACTTAGTCCTAATCCTAATCCATAGCCTAATCCTAACCCTAATCCTATTTTATACCTAACCCTAGCCCTCATTATAGCTCTAACCCTAACTCAAACCTTACCCTAACACAAACCCTCAGTCTAAATCTGACCCTAACCCTGAACCAAACCGTAAAACTAGCCCTACCCGAAAACTTATACCTAAACCTAAGCCTAACATTAGCCATAGACCTAAGCCTAATCCTAAATATAGCCATGACTCTAGACTAGACCTAAAAAAAAAAATGTAGCCCTAGCCCTAACATAATCCTTAAGCTAAAGCAAACACTAACACTATCCCTAGACCTAACTCTAGTCCTAATTCTGGCTTTCACCATAAACCTAACTCTAACCTGAACACTGACCCTAACACTAACACTAAACCTAGCTCTAAACCTGAACCTAACCCAAAACCTAAACCTATCACCAAACATAGCCATAACTCTACCCTTAAAACTAGCTCTAATCAGAACCCTAGATCTTACATTACACATAGCCTTAACCCTGGGCCTAAACTTAACAAAATCTAGCCCTAATACTAGGCCTAAACCACCCTAAGTGTAACAATAATCCTAAATGTAGCCCTAACCCTAACCCTCACCTTAGACATAACCCTAGCTCAAAGCCTAACCCTTAGCCTAAACATAACACTAGCCCTATTCCTAAACTTAAATCTAATCCTAGCCCTAATCCTAACTTTAACCCTAGTATTAACCCTAGCTCTAATCCTGACATTACCTTAACCCTAACCCTAATAATAACCTTAGCCATAAACCTAACCCTATTTCTAACCCTAATCATAAACCTAACCCTCGACCAAACCCTTAACCTAACCCTTGCCAAAAACTTAACCCTAAACCTTACCATGAATCAAAACTAAACCTATCCCTGAACCTAAATTTTATCATAATCTAAATTTAACACTAAACCTAATCTTACATCTAATCCAATACATTACTCTAAGACTAACCCTAACCCTAATGAAAACCTTAGCCGTAACCCGAACCCTAAACATAACCATAACCATAACCATAACCTATACCTAACACTAAACCTAACACTCCCCCTAGCCCTAACCATAGATTAAACCCTAACCCTTACCCTAGCCCTAGCCCTAATCATAACCCTAACTCTAGCCGTAACCCTAATTCTAGCACTAATTCTAGCCCTAATATAGCCCTATTCCTAACCCTAACCGAACCCTAGAATTAAGACTATAATTCTCACACAAGACCTATCCCTACTTCGAACCCTATCACTTTCCATAACCCTAACCCAAGCCCTAACCCTAGTCATAACCCTTGCACTATCCTTAGCCCTAGCATTGACTCTAGATAAAAACCTATCTCTAAAACTAACCCTAACCTGATGCCTCAGCCTAACCCCGAAACTAGCTCTAACCCTAATGGTAATCCTAAAATTAGCCCTAACCCAAGCCCTAGCCCTAAAACAAATCTGAGCTATACCCCTAACACTAACCCTTACCCTTGACCAAACCCTAACCCTACACCAGCCCTAAACCTGGCCCTAATTTGAAACCTAACCCTTACCCTAAAACTAACCATGAACCTGACTCACATCCAGACACTAAACCTAGCTCTAAACATCACCCGAACCTTAAACCTAACCCTAACACTAGGCCTAGCCCTAAACTTAACCCTAAAACTAACCCTAATTGTAACCCTATTTCTTACAATAGCCATCACCATAACACTAGCCCTAACCCTAATACAAACCTATGCCTGATCCAAAACTTAGCATGAGATTTAACCCTAAACCTAACTCTAACCCTAGTCCTAACCCTAGCTCTAACCTTATCCCTTAACCTAAGCCAAACCCTCACCCTAATGCTAACCGTATTCGTAGTGCTAATCCTTAGCCTAACCAAAACCTAACTTTATAACTAGTCCTAACCTTTACCTTCATTCTAGATCTAACCATAACCTAAAGTCTAACCCTATCCCTGATCATTATTCTGACCCCAACACTAATCTTAGGTCTAAATCTAAACCTAACCCTAAACCAAAAACTAACACTAGCCATACTGGTAACCTTATAACTAAACCTAATACTAACACTAGCCCTAGACCTAAACCTAATCCTAAATCTAGCCATAACTATAGCTCTAGACCTAAAGACAAACTAGACCTAGCCTAAACAGTAACCCTTAACCTAACCCAAATTCTAACCCTACCTCTAGACCCAACCCTAGTCCTAATTCTTGCTTTAACCCGAACCATTACCCTACCCGAACATTGTCCCTCACACTAACACTAACCCTAGCTCTAAATTTCACCCTAACCCTAAAACTAACCCTAGAAGTATACCTAGCCCTAACATTAACCATAAAATTAGTCTTAATCATTACACTAGTTCTTACATTAGCCATAGCCCTAACCTATCGCAAAGCTTAGCCATAATCCAAGCCCTACCTTAGCTTTCAGTTTACAGCTAACCCTAACAATGACCCCAGCCCTAACTATAACCCTAAGCCTAACCCTAGACCTAATCCTAACCATAACCCTATCCCTAACCCACGCTCTAACCCTATTCATTACCCTAAGATAACTATAATCCTTATGATAACCCTTGGTGGGACCCTAATCCTAGCACTAGCCTTAACCCTATCCATTAACCTATACCTAACCTGAACCCTAAAACTAATTTTGTCATTACCCGTTCCCTAAACATAAGACTAATTTGAGCCCTAAACCTAAACCTTAACCTAACCCAAACCCTAACCTTGACTCTGACTCTAATAATACCCATAGCTCTAAACCTGACCCTAACAAGAAACCTAACCTTTACAATAGACCTAGCCATAAACCTAATGCTGAAACTATCCATAACTGTACCTTAGACCTGACATTAGCCCTACCTCTAATCCTAGCCCTAACGATAATACAAAAGTTATCCCACATCCCATCCATGAACCTCACCTTAATCATAACCCTAACCCTAATGTTAGCCCTAACCTTAACCCTAAATCTCACCCTAGTCCTAAAACTAGCTATATTCCCATCCCTTACCCTAAACCTAACCCTAACCCTAAACCCAACAGTAACCTTAGTCCTAACCCTAGGCCTAACACTAAAACTAACCCTAGCTCTTATCCAAGCCCTAATGTAGCCCTATCCCTAACCCTAAACCTAGCCCTAAGACTAACTCTAACTCTCACACTAGCCCTATACCTAGTTCTAACCCTATCCCTTACCATCGACATACACCTAGCCCTAAACATAGCCTTACCCTAGCCCTATTCTTAGCCCAGACCTAAACCTAACTCTAAATTTAACCATAACCCTAAGAATAAATCTAACCATAACTCTACTCTTATCCCTAAACCTTAACTAAAGCCTAAATCTCACAGTTACACTAGCCCTAACCCTAAGACTAATCTTAAAACTAGCCCTAACCCTACCCCTAGCTGTAAAACAAAATCGAGTCATAGCCCTAACCTTAACCATTTTCCTACACCAAACCCTAACTCTACACCTAGCCCTAACCCTATCCCTAATTATAGTTTAACCCTAACCCGAAAACGAACTCTGACCCTGACTCTGATCCTAACACTAACCCTGGCTCTAAACATCATCATCACTGTAAACCTAACCCTAACACTAGACCTAGACCTAACCCTAACTCTATACCTAGCTGTAATCATAAACCTACTTCATACATTAGCAGTAGCCTTAACCCTAGCCCTAAACAAACCCAAAACCTAGCCTTAATCCGAGTCCTAAACCTAGCTTTAACCCTAAAATTACACCTAACCCTAACCCAAACACTAGCTTTAATCCTATATATAACCCAGCTCTAACCTTAGTGCTAACCCTATCCATTACCCTAATGATAACCCTAACCCTTCTGATAAACCTAGGCCTACTGCTAACCCTATACATTACACTAAACCAAACCTAAACCCTAAACCTAAAACTGTCATTACCCTGGCCCTAAATCTAAAACTAATTTGAGCCCTGCACCTAAACACTAACTTAACACAAACCCTAATCCTGAACCTAATTCTAAAAATAACCCTAGGTCTAAACCTGAACCTAATCAAAAACCTAACCCTTACACTGGACCAAGTCATAAACCTAACACTAAATCTATCCCTAACTGTAACCCTAGTCCTGACATTAGTCATAGCCCTAATACTATCCCTAACCCTAAAACAAATTCTAGTCCTCACCATAGCCCTAAACATAGCCTTAATTATAACCCTAGTCCTAACCCTAGTTCTAACCCTAATACTAACCTTCATATTGCCCTAAACCTAGCTATCACCACATCCTTAGCCTAAACTAAACCCTAACTGTAACCCTTACCCTAATGGTAACCATTGCCTTATTCTTAGCCCTAGCAATAACCCTAGATTGAAACCTAACTCTATATCTAACCCTAACTCAATACCTAAGCCTTATCCTAAAACTAGCCCTACCCTAGCCCTAACAAAACCCTAGCCATAATTTAGACCTATCCCTAAACCTAATCCTAACCCTAGCCCTAAGACTAACTCTAACTCTCACACTAGCCCTATCACTCATTCTAAACCTGTCCCTTATCATAAACCTTACCATAGCCCCAATGCTAGTACTAACCCATGACCATTCCATATCCCTAGCACTAACTGTAGGCAAAATGTAACTCTACATTTATCCCCAACCTTCTAAGCCTACCGCTAACACTTGCCCAAACCATAATACTAATCCTAAAACGAGCCCTAACAATAGCCCTATCCCTAAAACCAAACTGAGCCATAGCTCTAACCCTAACCATTAACCTAAACAAAACCCTAACCTTACACCTAGACCTAACCCTAGCCCTAATTTGAGTTGGAAGCTGAACCCTAAAACTAACCCTGAACCTGACACTGACCCTAACACTTCTAGCTCTAAACATCACCCTAACCCTAAACCTAACATTAACACTAAACCTAGCACTAAAACCCTAAAACTAGCCCTAATTGTAAACCTTGTACTTACATTTGCTGTAATCCTAAGCCTAGCTCCAACATAACCCAAAACCTAGCCCTAATCCAAGCCCTAACCCTAGCTTTAAACCTAACCTAACCCTAATACTATCCTTAATTGTAACCATAACTATAGCCTTAAACTGATCTCTAACTCTATCCATTTCCATAACAATAACCCTAACCATAATGATAGCCCTAGGTATAAACCTAACCCTATCCCGAATGCTAACACTTCCATTACCCTAAACCTAACATGAATCCTAAACCTAACCCTATCATTACCCTAACCCTAATACTAAAACTAACTCAAGCCCAAACTTGAAACCTTAACCTATCCCAAACCCTAACCCAGACCTTGACCCTAATAATACCCCTAGCTCTAAACTTGACCGTAACCCAACACCTAACCCTTAGCCTAGACATAGCCATAAAACTAATCCTAAAACTTTCTTCAACCATAATTCTGGACCTGAAATTAGCCCTAGCCCTAATCCTAGCCCTAATCCCAAAAACACACCTAGCCCTTATCCTAGCTTTAAACCTAGCCTTAATCATATTCTTATCTCTAGCCCTACACCTAACCCTAATTCTAACCCTCACCCTACCTCTAAACCTAGCTATAATGTCATCCCTTACCCTAAATTTAACCCTAACCCTAACCCTAACCCTAGGCATAAGCTAAACACAAAACCTAGCCCTAATCCTAGCCCTAATTTAGCTCTATCTCTAATCCTATCTAAACCCTAGCCCTAAGAAAAACTCTAACTCTTGCCCTAGTCCTATAAGTAGTTCTATCCCTATCTGCTACTGTAAACCTAACACTAGCACTAGCACTTGCCCTAAAGTTAGTCCCAGCCCTGACCCTAACACTAAATCTAACCTTAAGCCTAACTCTAACACTAGCCCTAACCATAATGCTAATCGTAAAACTAGCCCTAACCCTAATCTTAGCAGTAAACCAAAACTGAACAATAGCCCTAACCCTAAACCTTTAACGTAACCAAACACTAACACTACACCTAGACCTAAACCTAGCCCTAATTCGAGTCCTCACCCTAAACCTAATCCTGACCCTGACTCATATCCTAACACTCACCCTAGCTCTAAACACAGCCCTAAACTCAAACCGAACACTAACATTAACAATGGCCCCAATTTGAGTCTAAATGCTAACCATAAAACTAACCCTGACCCTGACTCCTATCCTAACAAGAACTTTAACTATAAATATTACCCTAACCTTAAACCTAACCCTACCACTCAACCTACCCCTAAACCTAACCCTAAAACTAACCCTAATGGTAACCCTAGTTCTTACATTAGCCATTCCCCTAATCCTAGCCCTAACCCTAACACAAAAACTAGTCCTAAACTGAGCCCTAAATCTAGCATTAACTCTACTTCTAACCCTAACCATGACCCTAACCTTAGATCTAAATCAATCCGTAACCCTGAGCGAAACCCTAAACTAAGAGTAACCCTAGAACTACCCCTAGTCCTTAAACTAACCCAAACCCTAACCCTATTAATAGTCCTAACCATAGCCCTTAATTTAGCTCTAACACTACCCCAAACCCTAACCTTAACCCTGACCCTTATTCTGAACCTAACACTAAACCAAGTCTAACCCTAACCCCAACCCTAACCCAAAATATACGGTAATTGTATCCCTAGACCTAACTCTGAACCTAACTCTCAGCCTAGCCCTAATCATAGCTCAGAACCTAACCCTTATGCTAAACATAACCCTAATCCTAATCCTAGTTCTAACACTCACCTTAACCCTAACACAAGAACTAATCCTAACCATAACTCTAGCCTTAACTTTAACTCGAACTGTATCCATTACCCTAAAAATAACCCTTACCATAATGCTAACCCTTGGCTTAACCCTAGCCCTATCACTTTCCCCAAACCTATCAATTACTCTGAACCTACCCTGAACCCTAAACCTAACTCAATAATTATGCTAACCCTAACCCTAATGTTAATTCGAACCCTAACCTAAACTCTAACACTGACCATGACCCTAATAATTCCCCTAGCTCTAAACCTGACTCTTACCCTACCTAATCCTTTCACTAGACCTAGCCATAAACCTAACCATGAAATTCTTTCTAACCTTAACCCTAGACCTGATATTAAACCTAGCCTTAACCCTAACACAAACCCTAGCATTTATGCTAGACCTAAACATAGCCTTAATTTTATTTCTAACCCAAACCCTAGGCCTAAACCTAACACTAATTCTGGCCCTAATCTTAGCCCTAATTTAGCCCTATCCCTAACCCAAATTCTACCTCTGGCCCAAAGACTAATTCTACCTCTCACCCTAACCCTAACCCTAGTTCTAACTCTATCCATTACTAGAACCATAATCCAAGTCCTAACCCTTGGTGTAACCCTAGCCCTATTCATAGCTGTGGCCATAATCCTAGATCTAACACTAACCACCAATTTAAACCTAACCTAAGCCTAAACCTAAAACTAACACTAGCCCTAACACTAATGCTAATCCTAAAACTAGCTCTAACCCTAGCTCTAGCCTTAAAACAAAACCGAGTCATAGCAATAACCCTAACCCTTAACCTAAACCAAACCCTAACCCTACACCTAGCCCTAACCATATCACTAATTCTACTCCTAAACCTAACCCGAAAACTAACCCTGAACCTGACTCTGACCCTAACACTAACCCTGGCTCTAAGCAGCATCATCACTGAAAACCTCAACTTAACACTAGACCTATCCCTAACTCTAACCCTATAACTAGCACTAATCATAACCCTACTTCATACATTAGCCATAGCCTTAACTGTAGCCTTAACCTAAACAAAAACCCAGGCTTAATCCAAGTCCTAAACGTAGCTTTAACCCTAAACTTATACCTAACCCTAACCAAAAACTAGCCTTAATCCTATACATAATCCTAGCCCTAACCTTAGGTCTAAACCTATTCATTACCTTAATGATAACCCTAACCCTTAAGCTAACCCTAGGCCTAAACCTAACCCTATCCATTACACTAAACCAAACTTAAACCCTAAAACTAACCCAGCCATTACCCTAAACCTAAACTCTATAATAACTCAAATCCTAACCCTGACCCTGACCCTAAAAATAACCCTAGAAATAAACCTGAATCTTATCCTAAACCTAATCCTTACACTGGACCAAACCATAAACCTAACACTAAATCTAGTCCTAACTATAACCCTAGACCTGACATTAGCCCTAGCCCTAATACTATCCCTAACCCTAATACAAACCCTAAACCTCATCCTAGCCATAAACCTAGCCTTAATCATAACCCTAACCCTAACTCTATCCCTAACCCTAATACTAACACTTGCCCTAGCCCTAAACCTAAACAAAATCATATCCCTTACCCTAAACATAACCCTAAATCTTACCCTAACCCTTTTAGTCACAATTGCCCTATCCTTAGCCCTAGCTTTAACACTAGATCGAAACCTAACATTAAATCTAACCCTAACTCAATGCCTAAGTATAAAACTAGCACTAACCCTGATGCTAATTCTAAACCTAGCCCTAACGCTAACCCTAACACTAACCCTAGCCTTAATTTAGCCCTATCCCTAATCCTAAACCTAATTTTAGTCCTAAGAATAACTCTAACTCTCACACTGGCTCTATCACTCATTCTAATCCTATCCCTTCCCATAAACCTAACCCTATCCCAAATTCTAGTATTAACCCTGCCCTATTCTTAGCCCTAGCACTAACCTTAGATAAAAACCTAACTCTAAATTTAACCCTAAACCAGAGCCGAAGCCTAATTCTAAGACTAGCCCTAACCCTAACACTAATCCTAAAAATTACACTAACCCTAATCCTAGCCCTAAAACCAAACCGAGCCAAAGCTCTAATCATAACTCTTAACTTAATCCAAGCCCTAACCCTACACCTAACCCTAACCCCAGCCCTAATTCGAGTTTTAAGCCAAACCCTAAAACTAACCCTGACCCTTACTCTGACCATAACACTAACCCGAGATCTAAACATCACCTAACCCTAAACTTAAACCTAACAGTAAACCTAGCCCTAAAACACTAAAATTAGCCATAAGCATAACCCTAGTACTTACATTAGCCGTAACCCTAACCCTACACTAACTTAACCCAAAACCTAGCCCTAATCATAAGCATAACCCTAAACCTAAACTGATTTCTAACTCTATCCATTACCATAACCATAACTCTAACCCTAATGCTAATTCAAGCACTACCTTTAAGCCTTAACCTGTCCCAAACCCTAACCCAGAAATTAACCCTAATAATACCCTAGCTCTCAACCTCATGCTAACCCTAAACCTAACCCTTACACTAGATGTACCCATAATCCTAACATAAAACTATATTTTACCATAATTATGGACCTGAAATTAGGCCTAGCACTAATCCTAGCCCTAACTCTAAAAAAAAAAAAAAAAAAAAAAAAAAAAAAAACCTAGCCCTCATCCTAGCCATAAACCTAGCCTTAATCATAACCCAAAGCCTAACCACAGTCCTATCCCTAATTATAACCCTCACCGTACCTCTAAATCTAGCTATAAAGCCACCCCTTACACTAAAATTTGCCCTAACTCTAAACCTAATCTCTAAACTCTAATTCTAACCCCTAGCCCTAACCCTAACCCTAACCCTAACACTATGGTTAACATAAACACTAAACCTAGCCATAATACTAGCCCTAATTTAGCCCTATCTCTAACCCTAACCCTAACCCTAGCCCTAAGACTAATTCTCACCATACCCTATCCCTAGTTCTAACTGTATCCCTTACCATAACCCTTGCCCTATCCTTAGTTATAGCCCTAACCCTAGATCTAACACTAATTCCAAATTTAACCGTAACACTAAGCCTAAGCCTAACACTAACACTAGCCCTAACCCTAACCCTAGAACTAAAACAAAACTGAGCATAAGCCCTAACCCTAAACCTTAATTAAACCCAATCCTAACACTACAACTAGAACTACCCTAGCCCTTGTTCGAGTCCCAACCCTAACTTTAAAACCAACCCTGACCCTGATTCATATCTTAACACTCAACCTAGCTCTAAACACTGCCCTCACCTTAAACTGAACACTTACAGTAACCCTAGCCCTAATTCGAGTTCTAACTCTAACCCTAAAACTAAGCCTTACCCTGATTCCTATCCTAACACGAACACTAGGTATAAATATCACGCTTACCTTAAACCTAACCCTAACACTGAAACTAAGCCATACCCTAACACTAAAACTAACCCTAATGGTAATCCTAGTTCTTATATTAGCCGTTGCCCTAACCCTACCCCTAAACCTATCACAAGACCTAGGCCTAATCCTAGCCCTAAAGCTAGCTTTAACCCTAACTCTAACCATAACCATAGCCCTAACCCTAGCTCTAAACCAATCCATTACCCTAAGCAAAACCCTAAACCTAAAGGTAACCCTAGACCTATCACTAATCCTTAGGCTAACCAAAACACTAACCGTAGTAATAGCCCTTACCCTTGCCCTCATTCTAGATCTAACCCTATCCAAAACCCTAACACTAACCCTGACCATTTTACTGACCTACCACTAATCCTAGGTCTAATCCTAACCCTAACCCTAACCCCAAACTGACCGTAATCCTATCCCTTGACCTAATCCTGAACCTAACTCTCAGCCTGGCCCTAACTATAACTCAGAACCTAATCCTTATACTAAACATAATCTTAACCAAACCCTAGATCTACCTCTCACACTAACATTAAAATCAAGACCTAATCCTAACCATAACCCTAGCCCTAACCTTAAGTCTAACTGTATCATTATCCTAAATATAAACCTTACCCTATTGGAAATCCTAGGCCTAACCCTAAACTTATCACTATCACCAAACTTATCAATTACCCTAAACCTAACCTGAACCCTAGACCTAATCCAATCATTACCCTAACCCGAACCCTAATGCTAATTTGAGCCTTAAACCTAAATTCAAACCTAAACCAAACCCTAACACTGACACTGACCCTAATCATTCCCTTTGCTCTAAAACTCACTCTTACCCTATACCCAACCCTTACACTAGACCTAGCCATAAAACTAACCCTAAAACTATCCCTAACCATAACCCTAGACCTGATATTAGCCTTAGCCATGACACTAGCCTTAACCCTAACACAAACCCTAGCCCTTATCCTAGCCCTAAACATAGCCTTAATTATAACCCTAACCATAAACCTAGGCCTAACTGTAACACTAACCTTAGCCCTAATCTTAGACCTAATTTAGCCCTATTCCTAACCTTAACCCTAACCCTAGCTCAAAGACTAACTCTAACTCTCACCTTAGTCCTAACCCTAGTTCTAACCCTATACTTTACTGGAACCCTAATCCTAGCCCAAACCATAAGTCTAACAGTAGCCCTATTCATAGCCCTCGCAGCAATCGTAGATCTAACCCTAACTCTAAATCTAACCGTAATTCTTAGACTAAACCAAAACTTAACCCTAGCCCTAAACCTAAGGCTAATTCTAAAACTAGCACTAACCCTAGCCCTAAAACAAAACCAAGCCACAGACCTAACCCTAAACCTTAATATAAATTAAGCCCTAATCCTACACTTAGCCATAACTCTAGCCCTAATTCGAGTTGTAAGCCAAACTCTACAACTAACCCTGACCCTGACTCTGACCTTAACACTAACCCTAGCTCTAAACATCACCCTAACCCTATACCTAAACCTAACAATACACCTAGCCCTAACCCTAACCCTAAAATTAGCCCTAATTGCAACCCTGGTGCTTACATTAACCATTACCCTAAACTTAGCCTTAACTTAACCCAAACCTAGCCTTATTCCAAGCACTATCCCTAGATTTGCCCCTAACCCTAACCCTATCACTAATCTTAACTATAATCCTAGCCGTAATCCTAGTTTAACCCTAACTCTAACCCTAAGCCTAACCCTATCAATAATCATAACAATAACCCTGGCTGTACCGATATCTCTAACCCTATCCATTACCCTAACAATAACCCTAACCCTAATGATAAACCTGGGCCTAAACCTAACCGCATCCCTAATCCTAACCCTATCCATTACCCTAAACCTAACCTGAAATATAAACCTAACACTATCTTTACCCTGATCCTAACTCTAATGCTAATTTGAGCCCTAATATTAAACTTTAACCTATCCAAAACACTAATAACGACCCTTACCCTAATAGTACCCTTAGCTCTAAACCTGACCATAACCCTAAACCTAACCCTTATACTAGATGTAGCCATAAACCTAACCCTAAAACTATTTCAACCATAACACTAGACCTGAAATTAGCCCTAGCCATAATTAGCATAGTGCTAATCCTAGCCTTCATTTAATTCTATCCTAACCCTAAACCTAGCCATAAGAGTAATTATAACTCTTGCCCTGGCCCTAGCCCTAGTTCTATCCTTAGCCTTAATCCTAATCCTAGATCTAGGCCTAAGTCTAAATCTAAACCTAACTCTAAATTTAACTGTAAAAATAAGCTAAAACCAAACCCTAACACTACCCCTAACCATAACACTAATCCTAAAACGTGTCCTATCCCTAGCCCGAGCCATAAACCAAAATCTAGCCATAGCCCTAATCCGAACCCTTAACCTAAATCAAACCCTAACCCTACAACTAACCCTAAAACTAACTCTAAAACTAACCCTGACCCTGACACTGACCCTAACCCTAACCCTAACCCTTAACATAACACTAAACCTAACCCCAACCCTAACACTAACACTAACCCTAACACTAAACCTAACCCTAACCATAATACTATCCTTAATCGTAACCCTAACACTAACCCAAACAATAAAACTAACCCTAACCCTACCTAATACTAACCCTAACCCTAACACGAACCCTAAACCTAACCCTAACACTAAACCTAAACCTATCCCTAACCCTAATACTTACCTTAACCGTAACCCTAACACTAACACAAACCTAAAAGAAACCCTAAATCTAATCCTAACACTAACCCTAACACTCACCCTAACACTAATCCTAACACGAACCCTAACCCTATCTCTAACACTAACCCTAACCCTATCCCTAACACTAAACCTAACCCTTAACATAACTCTAACTGTAACCCCAACCCTAACCCTAACACTAACCCTAAACCTAAACCTAAACCTAACACTAAAACTAACACTAACACTAACACTAACACTAACCTAACCATAACCATTACCCTAACCCTAATCCGAACTGTAACCCTAACCCTAATGCTAAACCTAACCGTAACAGAAAACCTAACACTAAGCCTACAACACACCCTAACCTAAACCTAACTCTCACTCTAACATTAACCCTAACCATAATCCAAACTTTAAAACTAAACCTAGCCCTAACCATAAACATTTTCCTAAACCTAACCCTAACTGGATCCCTAACCCTAAAGCTAACACTAACCCTAACACTAACACTAACCCTGAACCTAACTCTAACCCTTAAACTTACCCTACCCCTATATCTAACCCTAAACTTAACGCTAACCCTAACACTAATTCTAAACCTAACACTAATACTAACCCTAATTCTAGGCCTACACCTAACCATAACCCTAACCCTAACTCTAACCCGAACACAAACCCTAACACAAACCATAACCATAAACCTAACCCAAAACTAACCCTAACCCTAATCCTAACTTAACCCTAACCCTAAACACAAATCCTAATCATTAACACTAACCCTAAACATAACACTAACCCTAAACCTAACACTAACCTTAACCCTAAACCTAACCCTAACACTAACAATCACTCTAACCCTAACCCTAACAGTAACACTACCTCTAATCATAACCCCAACCATAACCCTAACCTTACCTTAACCCTAAACCTAACACTAACACTAACCTTAACCCTAACCCTAAAGTAAAACCAACTGCCACCCTAACCATAACCCTAACACTAACTTAACCTAATCCTAACACTCACCCAAACCCTAACCCTAACACTCACCCTAACCCTAACCCTAACACTAACACTAACTCTAATTATAACCATAAACCTAAACCTAAATCTTAACCTATCACTGACCCTAACCCTAACATTAAACCTAACACTAACCTTAACACTATCCCTAACCCTAACACTAACCCTAATCCTAATCACAACCCAAACCATAATCATAACCATAACACTAACCGTAACATACACCATAAATTTAACCATAACCATAACCCTAACCTAAATCTAATCCTAATTCTTAATTTAAAATAACCCTAACCCTAACACTAACCCTAACCCTAACCCTAACTCAAACCTTAACACTAACCCTAACACTAACCCTAGCCATCACCCTAAACGAACTCTCACCCTATCACTAAAACTAAACCTAACCCTAACCCTAATCCTAAACCTAAACCTAACCCTAAAACTAACCCTAACCCGAAACCGAACCCTAACACTAAATCTAACCCTAACCCTATCACTAAACCTAACTTTTACTGTAACCCTAACCCTAAAAGTAACCTTAACCCTAAATATCAACCCAACACTAACACTAACGCTACCCTAATACGAACCCAAACCTAAACCTCACCCTAACCTAACCTAACCTTAACTCTAACACAAACACTAAACCTAACCCTAAATCTAAATCTAACCTTAACCTAAGAGTAACCATAACACTAACCTAAACCTAACACTAAACATATCACTAACCCTAACTCTAACCCTAACACTTAAACTAATTCCAAATCTAACCATAAACCAAACACTAATCCTAACCCTAAACCTAACCATAACCTTAACACTAACCCTAACTCTAACACTTACACTAACACTAACCCTAAACCTAACACAAACCCTAACACTAACCCTAACAATAACCCTAATTCTAACCTTCACCCTATCTCTAATCCTTACCGTAACCCTAACACAAATCCTAATTGAAACCATAAATCTAACACTAAACTAATCCTCACCATAATCTATACCTAATCCAAACCCTAAATTTAATACTATCCCAAAAGCTAACCCTAACGGTAACCCTAACCATAATCCTTACCCTATCACTAACCCTAAACTTAAACCTAACACTAAACCTAATTTTAACATTAATCCTAACTCTAACCCTAAAACTAACATTAAGCCTAACCCTAACACTAACCCTAGCCCTACCCTTAAACGTAACACTAACTCTAACTGTAACCCTAACTCTAACCATAATCCAACCATGACCCTAAACCTAACCCTAAAACAAATCCTAACCCTAATGCTAACCCTAACACAAACCATAACCCTAACCCTAACACTAACCCTAACACTATTCCTAATCCTAACCCTAACCATAATTATGACACTAACCCTAACCATAACTAAAAAACTAACCCTAACCCAAACCCTAACACCAACTTTAACCCTAACCCTAAACTTTACTATAACCTTAACCCAAACCGTACCCCTAACCCTAACCCTTACTCTAACACTAACTCTAAACCTAACATTGTCACAAACCTAACCCTACCTTTAACTGTAACATTAACCGTAACCCTAACCCTAACCCTAACACTAACCCCAAACCTATAACTAATCCTAAACCTTTCACTAACACTAACCCTAACCCTAAATCTAATCCTAACCCTAAATGTAACACAAACCTTAACCCTAACCATATACCTAACCATAACCAAAACACTAACACTAACACTAATCCTAACCGTAAACATAACACTAACCCTAAACATAACGCTAAACTTAACTCTAATCCTAACCGTAATCCTAACACTAATCCTAACCCTAACCCTAACCCTAAACCTCACACTAACCCTAACCCTATTCCTAACACTATCTCTAACCCTAACCATAACACAAGCCCTAAACCTAACTCTAACCCTAAGCCAAACAATAATCCTAACCCTAACCCCAACCCTAAAAAAAACTTACACCTAACCCTAACACTAAACCTATCGATAATCCTAACCCTAACAGTAAACCTAACACAAACCAACAACCTAACCCTAAACCTAACACAAACCACAACCCTAACCCTAACCTAACCTAAACCCTAACCCTTTCCTATTCCTCACCCTAACCCTTACCCTACACTAATCCTAACCCTAATCCAAAACCTAACATTAACCTTAACCTTAACCCGAAATCTAACCGTAACACTACCCTAACCCCAACCCTATTCCTAACACTAACCCTAAACCAATCCTAAACCTAAACCTAACACTAACATTAACCCTTACCCTAACCATAACATGAACCATTAACCTAACATAAAGACTCACTCTATCCCTAGAACCAACGCTAGCCATAAATCTGGCCCTCACACTAAACCTAACCCTAACCCGACAATGACAGTTACCCTAAAACAAACCCTAGCTCTAAATCTTATCCTAACCCAAAACCTAACTAGAACACTGGACTCATCCATAAACATAAGCCTAAAACTAGCCATAACCATATCCTTAGCTCTTACATTACCTATAGCCCTAATGATAGCCATAAACCTCACAAAACATTGCCCTTATCCTATCTGTAATCCTAACGTAAAGATTAATTTTATTGTAACCCTAACCATAAGCCTAGACCTAACCCTAAACCTAACCCTCGCCCTAACCCTAATTCTAACTCAAACTCTAACTTTAATCTAAACATAACCCTAATGCTAACCCTAAAATTAGCCCTCACTCTAACCCTAACCCTCACACTAGCCCTTATCCTAGCTCAAATGCTAACACTCACCCCAAAACTAACCCTGACACTATCCCTAGGCCTAACCCTAACCCTATTACTAATTCTAACCTTAACCCTAGCCCTAACCTTACCTCTAACCCTATCCATTACCCTAAAGATAAGCCTAACCCAAATGCTAACCCTAGGCCTAACGTTAACACTATTGCTAACACTAACCCTATTCATTACTCTAAAGTTAACCTGAACCCTAAACCTAACCCTATCAATTACCCTAACCCAGACTCTATCCCTATCCCTAATGCTAATTCAAGCCTTAACCCTAAATCTTAACCTAAACCAACCCTACTCGAACCCTGACCCTAATAATACACCTAGCTTTAAACCTGACCCTTAACCTAAACTTAACCCTTACACTAGACCTAGACATAATCTAACCCTAAAACTAACCATAACCATAAACCCAGAAATGACATTAGCACCAGTCCTAATCCTAGCCCTAACTCTAACACAAACACTAGTCCTCATTTTAGGCCTATACCTAGCCTTAATCCTAACCCAAACCCTAACTCTAGCCCTATCTCTAATTTTAACCCTCACCCTAGACCTGAATTTAGGTATAACCCCATCATTTCCCCTAACCCTATCTCTAATCCTAACACTAACACTATCCATATCTCTATCCCTAACCATAGGCATAACCCTAACACTAATCCTAGCACTAATCCTAGCCCTAATATAGCCCTAACCATAACTCTACCCCTAACTCTGGCCTAAGACTAACTCTAACTCTCCCCCAGCCCTATTTCTAGTTCTAACCCTATTAATTACAATGAACATAACACAAGCCCTAACCCTAGCCCTAGAACCTACTCTAGATCTAACCATAACACTACATTTGACTCTAACACTAAGCCTAATCCTTTCAACTACCACTAGACCTAACGCTATCACTAATCATAAAAAAAAACAGTCATAAACATAGCCTTATCCCTTAAACAAAAGCGAGACATTGTCCTAACCTTAATGTTAACCTAAATCAAAACCTAACCCTAAATCTAGCCATAAACTTCTAGCTTTATTCATGTCCTAGTCCTAAAATTAACCCTGACCCTGACTTATATTCTAACACTAACGTTTGTTCTAAATATCACACTAATCCTAAAGATAGCACTAGCACTAGATCTAGACCAAATGCTAACACTAATCATAACCTTAGTTCTTATATTAGCCATAGCCCTAACCCTAGCCCTAAAGCTAACAAAAAACTAGCCCTAATCTGAGCCCTAATGCAAGAAGTAAACCTAAACCTAAACCTAAACCTAGCCTTAGCCCTAACCCTAAGCCTAAACCTACCCCCATCCTTAGCTCTAACTCTATCACATACCCTAAGCCAAACCCTATCCATAATGCTAACCTTAGTCCTAATCCTAATCCATAGCTTAATCCAAACCCTAATCCTATTACTAGTCCCAACTCTAGCCTTCATTCTATCTCTAACCCTAACTCAAATCCTTACCGAACACAAACCCTCAGTCTAAATCTGAACCTCACACTAAACCAAACCCTAATACTAGCCCTACCAGTAAACTTATACCCAAACCTAACCCTAACGCTAGCCATAGACCTAAGCCTAATCCTAAATATAGCCATAACTCTAGACCTAGACCTAAAAAAACCCCTGAGCCCTAGCCCTAACATAATCCTTAACCTAAAGCAAACAGTAACCCTATTCCTAGACCTAACTCTAGTCCTAATTCTGGCTTTCACCTTAAACCTAAGTCAAACCTGAACACTGACCCTAACACTAACACTAAACCTAGCTCTAAACCTGAAACTAACAAAAAACCTTAACCTAACAGTAGACATAGCCATAACTCTAACCCTAAAACTAGCTCTAACAAAAACCCTAGATCTTTCATTACACACAGCCTTTACCCTGGGCCTAAACCTAACACAAAACCTAGCCCTAATCTGAGGCCTAAACCTACCCTAAACATAACGATGATCCTAAATGTAGCCCTAACCCTAACCCTCGCCTTACACATAACCCTAGCTCAAAGCCTAAACCTTAGCCTAAACATAAACCTAGCCCTATTCCTAAACAAAAACTTAACCTTAGCCCTAATCCTAACTTTAAACCTAGTAGTAACACTAGTTATAACACTAACATTACCCTAACCCTAACCCTAATAATAACCCTAGCCCTAAACCTAACCCTATCCCTAACACTCAACCTAACGCTAAACCTAAACATTGCCATAAACTTAACCAAAACCTTACCATAAATCAAAACTAAACCTATCCCTAAACCTATATTTAACCATAACCTAAACTTAACCCTAAACCTAATCTTACATCTAATCCAATACATTACTCTAAAACTAACGCTAACCCTAATGAAGACCCTAGCTCTAAACCCAACCCTAACCCTAAACATAACCATAACCCTAACCCAGACCTAACACTAAAATTAACACTTCGGCTAGCCCTAACCATAGCTAAATCCCTAACCCTTACCTTAAGCATAACAGTATCTGAATCCTTTACTATAATGCTAAACCTAGCCCTAATCCTAACACTAAACCTAGCCCTCATCCTAGCCCTAATTTAGCCCTATTCCTAACCTTAACCCAAACCCTAGAATTAAGAGTAACTATAATTCTCAGACAAGACCTATCCCTACTTCTAACCCTATACCTTACCGTAACACGAACCCAAGCTCTAAATCTAGTCGTAACCCTTGCACTATGCTTAGCCCTAGTACTAACTCTAGATAGAAACCTATCTCTAAAACTAACCCTAACCCGATGCCTCACCCTAACCCTGAAACTAGTTCTAACCCCAATGCTAATTCTAAAATAGCCCTAACCCTAGCCCAAGCCCTAAAACAAAACCGAGCCATACCCCTAACACTAACCCTTACCCTAGACCAAACCCTAACACTACACCAGCCCTAATCCTAGCCCTAATTTGACACCTAACCCTAAACCTAAACATAACTATGACCCTGACTCATATCCAAACACTAAACCTAGCTCTAAACATCACCCTAACATTAAACCTAACCCTAACATTAGACCTAGCTCAAACCTAACCCTAAAACTAACCTTAATCATAACCCTAGTTCTTACAATAGCCATAACCATAACACTAGCCCTCACCCTAATACAAAACTAGCCCTAATCCAAAGCTTAACACGAGCTTTAACCCTAAACCTAACCCTAACCCTAGTCCTAACCCTAGCTTTAACTCTGTTTCTTAACTAAGCCAAACCTCACCCTAATGCTAACCGTATTGTTAGCACTAATCCATAGCCTAACCAAAACCTAACTCTATAAGTAGTCCTAACCCTAGCCTTCATTCTAGATCTAACCATAACCCAAACCCTAAACCTATCCCTGACCATTATTCTGACCTTCACACTAATCTTAGCTCTAAATCTAAACCTAACCCAAAACTGAACCCTAACACTAGCCTTACTGGTAACCTTATATATAAGCATAACCCTAACACTAGCCCTAGACCTAAATCTAATCCTAAATCTAGACATAACTATAGCTTTAGTCCTAAAGACAAACTAGACCTAGCCTTAACAATAACACTTAACTTAACCCAAACTCTAACCCTACCTCTTGTTTTAACCCTGGTCCTAATTCTGGCTTTAACCATAACCATTACCCTACCCGAGCACTGTCAGTGACACTAACACTAACCCTAGCTCTAAACTTCACTTTAACACTAAAACAAACCGTAAAAACTACACCTAGCCCTAGCATTAGCCATAAAACTAGTCTTAATACTTACACTAGTTCTTACATTAGCCATTGTCCTAACCTATCACTAAACCTAGCACTAATCCAAGTCCTACCTTAGCTTTAACACTAAAGATAACCCTAACAATAACCCTAGCCCTAACCATAACCCTAAGCCTAACCCTAGACCAAATACTAAACATAAACCTAGCCCTAACCCTAGCTGTAACACTATTCATTACCCTAAGAGAACTATAATCCTTATGCTGATCCTAGGCGGAACCCTAATCATAGCACTAGCCTTAACCCTCTCCATTAACCTATACCTAACCGGAACCCTAAACCTAACTGTGTCATAACCCAATCCCTAAACATAAGAATAATTTGAGCACTAAACCTAAACCTAAACCTTAACCTAAACCAAACCCTAACCTTGACTCTGACTCTAATAATAGCCATAGCTCTAAACCTGACCCTAACAAGAAAATTAACATTTATAATAGACCTAGCCATAAACCTAATGCTGAAACTATCCATAACCATACCCTAGACCTGGAATTAGCCTTAGCTCTAATCCTAGCCCTAACCCTAATACAAAATTTAGCCCACATTCTTGCCATGAACCTCGCCTTTATCATAACCCTAACCCTAATATTGACATCAACCTTAATCCTAATTCTCACTCTAATCCTAAAAGTAGCTATATTTGCATCCCTTAACCTAAACCTAACCCTAAAACTAAACCTAACACTAACCCTATCTCTAAGCCTAGGCCTAACCCTAATACTAACCTTAGCCCTAATCCAAGCCCTAATTTAGCCCTATCCTTAACCCTCATCCTAGCCCTAAGACTAACTCTCTCACACTAGTTGTATACATAGTTCTAACCCTATCCCTTACCATCAACATACACCTAGCCCTAAACATAGCCGTACCCTAGCCCTATACTTAGCCCAATCTCAAAACCTAGATCTAAACCTAACTCTAAATTTAACCATAACCCTAAGACTAAATCTAACCATAACTCTACTCTTATCCCTAATCCTTAACCTAAGCCTAAATCTCATACTTACACTAGCCCTAACCCTAATACTAATCTTAAAACTAGCCCTAACCATACCCCTAGCCCTAAAACAAATCGAGTCACAGCCCTAACCTTAACCCTTAACATAAACCAAACCCTAACCCTACACCTTGCCCTAACCCTATCCCTAATTATAGTCTAATCCTAATCCCAAATTAATCCTGACCCTGACTCTGTTCCTAACGCTAACCCTGGCTCTAAACATCAACATCACTGTAAACCTAACCTTAACATTAGACCTAGACCTAACTCTAATCCTATAACTAGCTGTAATCATAATCCTACATCATACATTAGCCGTAGCCTTAACCCTAGCCCTAAACTAACCCAAAATCTGGTCTTAATTCGAGTCTAAACACAGCTTTAACCCTATACTTAAACCTAACACTAACCCAAAAACTAGCCCTAATCCTCTCATAACCCTAGCCCTAAACTTAGCGCTAACCCTATCCATTACCTTAATGATAACCCTAATCCTTCTGATAACCCTAGGCCTAACCCTAACATTATACTAAACCAAAACTAAATCCTAAAATTAACCCTGTCATTGTCCTAACCCTAAATCTAACACTAATTTGAGCCCTGTACCTTAATCCAAACCCTAATTCTGACCCTGATTCTAAAAATAACCCTAGATCTAAACCTGACCCTAACCAAAAACCTAACCCTTACACTGGATCAAGCCATAAATCTAAAACTAAATATATCCCTAACTTTAACACTAGACCTGATATTAGCCATAGACCTAATACTATCCCTAACCCTAAAACAAATCCTAGTCCTCATCGTAGCCCTAAACATAGCCTTAATCATAACCCTAACCCAAACCCTAGTTCTAACCTTAATACTAGCTTTCACCCTTGCCCTAATCCTAGCAATAACCACATCCTTACCCTAAACTGAAGCCTAACTCTAACCCTAACCCTAATGGTAACCCTTGCCTTATTCTTAGCCCTAGCACTAACCCTAGATCAAAACCAAACACTAAATCTAACCCTAACTTGATGTCTAATCCTATTCCTAAAACTAGCCCTAACCCTAGCCCTAATATAACCCTAGCCGTAATTTAGCCCTATACATAAAACTAACCCTAACCCTAACCCAGGCCTAGGACTAACTCTAACTCTCACACTAGCCCTATCACTCTTTCTATTCTTGTCCCTTATCATAACTCTAAGCCTAGCCCTTACCCTAGTGCTAACACTTGCTTTTTCCTTATCCTTAGCACTAACCTTAGGCAAACATAACTCTAAATCTAGCCCTAAACTGAAGCCTAAGCCTAACCCTAACACTAGCCCAAACCATAACACTAATCCTAAAATGAGCCCTAACCCTAGCCCTAGCCCTAAACAAAACCAACCCAGAGCTCTAACCCTAACCATTAACCTAAACCAAACCCTAACCTTACAACTAGACCTAACCCTAGCTCTCATTCGAGTTGGAAGTCAAACCCTAAAACTAACCCTGAACCTGACACTGACCCTACACTTCTAGATCTAAACATCACCCTAACCCTAAATTAAACCCTAACACTAAACCTAGCACTTAAACCCTAAAACTAGCCCTAATTGTAAACCTAGTACTTACATTAGCTGTAATCCTAACCCTCGCCCTAACAAACCCCCAAACCTAGCCCTAACCCTAACTTTAAATCTAACATAACCCTAACACTAGCCCTAATTGTAACCATAACTTTCTCCTTAAACTGATCTCTAACTCTATCCATTAATATAACCATAACCCTAACCATAATGATAACTCTAGGCATAAAACCAACCCTATCCCAACTCCTAACCATTTCATTACCCTAAACCTAACATGAATCCTAAATCTAACCCTATCATTACCCTAACCCTAACCCTAAAATTCATTCAAGCCCAAACTTGAAACCTTAACCTATCCCAAACCCTAACCCAGACCTTCACCCTAATAATACCCCTAGTTCTAAACTTGTCTGTAACCCAACACCTAACCCTTAGCCTAGACGTAGCCATAAACCTAATCCTAAAACTAACTTTAACCATAATTCTGGACCTAAAATTAGCCCTAGCCCTAATCCTAGCCCACTCAAAAAACACACCTAGCCCTCATTCTAGCTCTAAAACTATCTTTAATCATAACCCTAACTCTAGCCCTACACCTAACCCTAATTCTCACCCTAACCCTACCTCTAAATCTACCTATAATGTCATCCCTTACCCTAAATTTAAACCTAACTCTAACCCTAAACCTAGGCTTAAACACAAAACCTAGCCCTAATCCTAGCCCTAATTAAGCTCTATCTATAACCCTATCCTAACCCTAGCCCTAAGATTAACTCTAACTTTTGCCATAGCCCTAGCCTTATACCTAGTTCTATCCCTATCTGCTACTGTAAACTTAACACTAGCCCTAACATTTGCCCTCAAGTTAGTCCCAGCCCTACCCTAACTCTAAATCTAACCTCAAACCTAAGCCCAAGCCTAACACTAACACTAGCCCTAACGCTAATGATAATTGTAAAACTAGCCCTAACCCTAATCCTAACAGTAAACCAAAACCGAGCAATAGCCCTAACCCTAAACCTTAACTTAAAACAAACACTAACACTTCACCTAGACCTAAACCTAGCCCTAATTCGAGTCCTAAGCCTCACCTTAAAACTAATCCTGACCCTGAATCATATCCTAACACTCACTCTAGCTCTAAACTCTGCCCTAAACTCAAACCAAACACTAACATTAATAATAGCCCTAATTCGACTCTTAACGCTAACCCTAAAACTAACCCTGACCATGACTCCTATCCTAACAAGAACCACAGCTATAAATATCACCCTAACCTTAAACCTAACCCTAACACTCAAACTATCATTAACGCTAACCCTAAAACTAACTCTAATGGTAACCCTAGTTCTTACATTAGCCCTTGCCCTAATCCTAGCCCTAAAACTACCACAAAACTAGTCCTAAATCGAGGCCTAAACCTAGCTTTAACTCTAACTCTAACTCTAACCATAGCCCTAAACATAGATCTAAATAAATCCATTACCCTAAGTGAAACCCTAAACCTAATAGTAGCCCTCGACCTATCCATAGTCCTCAGACTAACCAAAACCCTAACCCTATTAATAGTCCTAACCCTAGCCTTCATTTTAGCTGTAACACTATCCCAAATGCTAACCCTAACCCTGACACTTATTCTGACCCTAACACTAAATATAGGTCTAACCCTAACCCCAACCCTAACCAAAATTTATCATAAACCTATACCTAGACGTTACTCTGAACTTGACTCTCAGCATAGCCGTAATCATACCTCAGAACTTAACCCTTATGCTAAACATAACTCTAAACCTAATCCTAGTTCTAACCCTCATCTTAACCATAGCACAAGACCTAATCCTAACCATAACATTAGCCCTAACCTTAACTCTAACTGTATCCATTACCTTAAAAGCAACCCTTACCATAATGCTAACCCTAGGCTTAACCATAACCCTATCGCTTTCCCCAAACCTATCAATTACCCTAAAGCTACCCTGAACCCTAAACCTAAACCAATCATTATAGTAACCCTATCCCTAAGGCTAATTCGAGCCCTAACCCTAACCTCAAACCTCAACCAAACCCTAAAACTCACCGTGACCCTAATAATTTCCCTAGCTATAAACCTGACTCTTACCCTACCTAACTCTTACACTAGACCTAGCCATAAAACTAACCCTAAAACTCTTCCTAATCTTAACCCTAGACCTGATATTAACCCTAGCCTTTATCCTAGCCCTAACCCTATCACAAACCCTAGCCCTTATCTAGACCTGAACATAGCCTTAATTTTATCCCTAACCCACAACCTAGGCCTAACCCTAACACTAACCCTAGTCCTAATCTTAGCCCTAATTTAGTCCTATCCTTAACCCTAACCCTAATTCTAGCCCAAAGACTAACTCTCTCACCCTAACCCTAAACCTAGTTCTAACTCTATCCCTTACTAGAACCCTAATCCTAGCCCTAACCCATGGTGTAACCCTAGCCCTATTCATAGCCCTTGTCATAACCCTAGATCTAACCCTAACTCTAAATCTAACCCGAACCTTAAGCCTAAAACTAAACCTAACACGAACCTTATGCCTAAACCTAAACCTAACACTAGCCCTAACACTAAAGCTAATCCTAAATATAGCTCTAACCCTAGCTCTGGCCCTAAAACAAACCGAGTCATAGCCATAACCATAACCCTTAACCTAAAACAAACCCTGCACCTAGCCTTAACCATATCCCTAATTCTAGTCCTAACTCTAACCCAAAAACTAACCCTGACCCTGACTCTGACCCTAACCCTAACCCTGGCTCTAAACATCATCATCACTGCAAACCTCAAACTAACACTAGACCTAGCCCTAACCCTAACTCTATAACTAGTGCTAATTATAAACCTACTTACACATTAGCTGTAGCCTTAACCCTAGTCCTAACCAAACCCAAAAGCTAGGCTTAATCTGAGTCCTAAACCTAGCTTTAACCCTAAACTTAAACCTAAGCCTAACCCAAAACTAGCCCTAATCCTATACATAATCCTAGCCTTAAACTTAGGTCTAAACCTATCCATTACCCTAACAATAACCCTAACGTTAAGCTAACCCTAGGCCTAACCCTAACCCTATCCATTACACTAAGCCAAACCTAAACCCTAAAACTAACCCTGTCAGTAACCTAAACCTAAACCCTAACCTAATCAAAACCCTAACCTTGACTCTCTGATCCTAAATATAACCCTAGATATAAATCTGAATCTTACCCTAAACCCAATCCTTACACTGTACCAAGCCATAAGCCTAACACTAAATCTAGCCCTAACTATAACCCTAGTCCTGACATTAGCCCTAGCCCTAATACTATCCCTAATGCTAACACAAAGCCTAAACCTTATCCTAGCCATAAACTTAGCCTTAATCATAAGCCTAACCCTAACTCTAGCCCTAACCCTAATACTACCACTTGCCCTAGCCCTAAACCTAGCCAAAACACATCCCTTACCCTAAACATAAACCTAACTCTAACCCTAACTCTTGTTGTCACAATTGCCCTATCCTTAGCCTTAGCTTTAACACTAGATTGAAAACTAACTTTAAATCTAACCCTAACTCAATGTGTAAGTCTAAAACTAGCCCTAACCCTGATGTTAATTCTAAAACTAGCTCTAACCCTAGCCCTAACTCTAACCCTAGCTTTAATTTAGCCTTATCCCTAACCCTAACCCTAACCCTAGCCCTAAGAATGACTCTAACACTCATACTGGCCCTATCACTCGTTCTAATCATCTCAATTAATTAGGAACCCTAACCCTAATCATAGCCCTAACCCTAATTCTAACCTTCACCTTATCTCAAAGCCTAGCTATAATTCCATTCCTTACACTTAACTTAACCCTATCCCTAAACCTAATGCTAGGCCTAAGGTGAACACTAACCCTAGCCCTAATTCTAGCCCTAATGTAACAATATCCCTAACCATAACCCTAACCCTAGCCCTAAGACTAACTCTAACAAATACACTAGCCCAATCTCTACGTCTAACCCTATCCATTACCGTAATCCTAACCTAGCCCTACCCCTAGCCCTAAACCTAGCAATAACCATTTCCTAATCTTTATTTCTAGTCCTAACCCTAACACTAAATCTAACCCTAACCCTAAGCCTAAGCCTAACATTATCACTAGCCCGAGTCCTAATGCTAATCATAAAAATAGTACTAACCCTAACCTTTGCAGTAAAACAAACCTGAGCAATAGCCCTAACCCTAAACCTTAACTTAGACCAAACCTTAACACTACACCTAGACCTAACCCTAGCCCTAATTCGAGTCCTAATCTTAACCTTGATACTAATCCTAACTCTGATATATATCCTAACACTCACCCTAGCTCTAAACACCACCCTAACCTAAAACAAACCCTTACAGTAACCCTAGCGTTAATTCGAGTCCTAAGCCTAAAGCTAAAATAAACCTGACCCTATTAACCTAACACTAACACAGCTCTAAATTTCATGCTAACTGTAAACCTAATCCTAACACTAGAGGTTTAACCCCTAAACATCACCCTAAAACTAAACCTAAAAACCATAGTTCTTACATTAGTCATTGCTCTAACCCTAGTCTTAATCCTAACACAAAAACTAGTCCTAATCCGAGCAGTAAACCTAGATTTAACCCAAACACTAGCCTTAATCCTAGATCTAACCCAATCCCTTACCCTATGCCAAGCCCTAAACATATGCTAAACCTAATCCTAATCCTTAACCTAACCCAAACTCTATCCCTACTAATAGGATTAGGATTAGGATTAGGTTAGACTTAATCCTAAAACTAACCCAAAACCTAACCCTAGTCCTCATTCTAGCTCCAACCATAAACCAAACCCTAACCCTAACCCTGACCCTTATTCTGACCCTAACAGTAATCATAGGTCTAAAACTGAACCTAACCCTAAACCGAACCCTAACACTAGCTTTGCTGGTAAACTTATACCTAAACCTGAACCAAACACTAGCCCTAGTCCTAAACCAAATCCTAATCTATCCATAACTCTATGCCTAGACCAAAACAAACAAACAAACAAACAACAACAAAAAAAAAAAAAAAAAAAAAAAAAAAAAAAAAAAAAAAAAAAAAAAAAAAAAAACCTAGCCATAGCCCTAATAATAACGCTTAGCCTAAAGCCCAAAACTAACCTTTCCCCTAATTTTAACCCTGGTCCTAATACTGGCTTTCAAATTAACCATAACCCTAAACTGAACACTGACCCTGACACCAACACTAACCCTAGCTCCAAACATCACTGTAACCCTAAAACTATACTTAGGTCTAACATTAACCCTAAAACTAGCCCTATCATTAGCAAAGTTCTTACATTTGCCATAGCCCTAACCTATCGCAAAACCCTGCCCTAACCCAAGCTCTTCCCTAATTTAACCCTAAAGCCAACCATAACCGTAACCTTAGTCCTAATCTTAAGCATAACACTAGCCCTATCACTAGGTCTAAGCCTATCCATTACCCTAATGATATCCCTAATGCTTCTGCTAACCCTAGGCTGAATCCTAATCCTATTCTTAACCCTAACCCTATCCATTACCCTACACTTAACCTGAACTCTAAACCTAAAACTATCATTAACCTATCCCTAACCATAATGATAACTCGAGCCTTATCCCTAAACCTTAATCTAATAAAAACCCTAATCCTTACCCTTACCCTAATAATACCCATAGTTCTAAACCTGACCCTAACAAGAAACGTGACCCTTACAATAGACCTAGCTATAAACCTAACCCTAAAACTCTCCCTAACTGTAACCCTAGACCTGACATGAGCCCTCACTCTAATCCTAGTCCTAATCCTAACAAAAAACTTGCCCACATTCTTAGCCCATATACCTCACTTTAATCATAAACCTATCCCTAACCATAACCCTAAATCTAATCCTCACCCTAGTTTTAAATGTAGCTATAATCCCATCCCTTAACATAAACCTAGCCTTAACCCTAACTCTAACACTAACACTAGCCCTAAATCTAGGCCTACCCCTGATATTAACCCTAGTCCTACTCCCAGCCATAATTTATCCCTATCCCTAACTCATCCCTAACCCTAGCCCTAAGACTAACTCAAACTCACACACTAACCTTATACCTAGTTCTAAATCTATCCCTTACCATCACCCTATACCTCGCCCTAAACTTAGCCCTAATCCTAGCCCTATCCTTACCATTAGCTCAAATCCTAGATCTAACACTAACTCTAAATCTAACCCTAAACCTAAGCCTAAACCTCACACTAAAACTATCCCTAATCCTAAAATTAATCCTAATACTAGCCCTAACTCTACCCCTAGCCCTAAAACAAAACTGAATCATAACACTAACTGTAACACTTAACCTAAACCAAACCCTAACCCTACACCTAGCCCTAAACCTATCTCTAATTCTAGTCCTAACCCTAACCTGAAAACTAATCTGGACTCTGACTCTGACCCTAACATTAAACCTAGCTCTAAACATCATCATAACCATAAACTTAACCCTAACAGTAGTCATAGCCGTAATCCTGACCCTATCACTAGCTCTAATCATATCGCTACTTTGTACATTAGCTGTAGCCTTAACCCTAGCCCTAACCTAACCTAAAACCTAGCCTTAATCCGAGTCCTAAACCTAGTTTTTTTTTTTTTTTTTTTTAAGATTTATTTTTTACTTTTTGGTGGACACAACATCTTTATTTTATTGGTACGTAGTGTTGAGGATCAAACCCAGTTCCCTGTACATGCCAGACGAGCATGCTACTTCTTGAGCCACATCCCAAGCCACTAAACCTAGCTTTAACCCTAAACGTAAATCTAACCATAACCAAAAAAAAAAAAAAAAAAAAAAAGCCCTAATCCTATCATAAACCTACCCCTAATCTTAGGTCTAACCCTATCCATTACCCTAATGATAACCCATTATGCTAACCCTAGGACTAATCCTAACCTTATCCACTACACTAAACCACACTTTAATCCTAACTCTAACTCAAACAAAAGCCCTAATCCTATACATAACCCTACCCCTGATCTCAGGTCCAACCCTACCTATTACCCTAATAATAACTCTTATGCTAAATCTAGGCCTAACCCTAACCCTATCCATTACACTAACCCACACCTAAACCCTAAACCTAACCCTTTCAATATCTTAACCCTAAACCCTAATGATAATTCAAGCCCTAAACCTAAAGCCTAACCTAAACTCAAACCCTCACCTTGATCCTGACCCTAAAAATAACTCTAGCTGTAAAACTGACCCTACCCCTACACTGGACCAAGCCATAAACATAACACTAAATATATCCCTAACTGTAACCTTAGACCTGACATTAGCCCTAGCTCTAATACTAGCCCAACCCTAACACAAACATTAACCCTCAACCTAGCCCTAAACCTAGCATTAGTCCCTAAACCTAACCCTTGACCTAACCCTAATACTAACACTTGCCCTAGCCCTCAGCCTAGCTATAACCCAATACCTTACCCTAAATGTAATCCTAACTCAAACCCTCGCCCAAGGCCTAAACCTAATACTAACACTAGCCCTAATTTAGCCCTATCCCTAACCCTAACCCTAACCCTAGCCCTAAGACTAACTCTAACTCTCATACTAGCCCTATCACTAGTTCTAACCTTACACATTACCATATTCCTAAACATAACCCAAAACCTAGTCCTAATCCTTGCCCTATCCTTAGTCCTACCCTAACCATAGATCAAAATATAACTCTAAATCTAACCCTAACCAGGAAGCCTAAACCTAACCATTATAAATACATTTATATTTAGACTATGTGTCTACAGATGTTAGCTTCAATTATTATTTAGATTATAGTCATTAGTTTCATAAAAGGCATACCATTTCTGGTATTGTATAGAGAACTGAGGGTCAGGGGTAGGATGCTATGTTAAGGGGGAAAGGAATAAGGGTATGTGATTAATCTAACTTAGCAACTTTGGAGGAGAACTCTAATGAATAGACAGGGGGAATTTATGGAAGAAGGTTTAAATTCAAACTCCTTATCTGTATTCGTAAAATTACCCTATGTATAAATAGTAAAAGTTAGGAGGCTGAAAGTGGGATAGAGGGAGAAAGAAAAAAGAAGAAAAAATAACAAATAAATAGAGGGAAAAAGAAAATAAGAGCAAATAAAGAGGTGGTGAGGGGGGGTCTATGTAATTCCTCTATATTATACCTTTCTAGTGATTCAGATCTTAAAGTCCAATTTCATGGAAAGTTCTTGGTTTCACATATGTTGACATTGTGAGGACCAGAGGGGAAGAGTAGAGGAGAATGGATGAGAAGAGCAAGAAAAGAAAAGTAAGAAAATAGTCTCTCAGAACTCTGTTTTCTTTTCTTGCAGTAGGTGGAGTTGTCTATTTCTAGCTTGAGTCTCTGCTCAGGGTGGTGGAGGTAGCCAGGGTGAGAGAGCTTGAGCGTCTTCCTGGAGCCTCCCTACCCTTAGTCTCTGAATTGGAAACCAGGTGCCTGTACAATTGCTGTTTCTCATTGATAGCTACACCCCCAAAAAACTTGTGAGAAAAATATTGAGTTATCACATCTGGAGGTAGGACAGTTGAAAATGGCTTACCTGATAAGCTGCAGACCCAACCTGGTAGCCACTCCCACTGATAGATGGCGAGTAATGATTTGCCAGATGGATTTCATCTATTACCCATGTATGGTGTTTGGTGAAGTGGGTGGTTCTGGAGTGACCTTCTGCTGTGTCCAGAGCTCTTTCTGGTGATTCTCAAGCAAAGACTCTGTGTTCTGTGCTGCCTTCCATCTGCGTAGTGAGTGCCCATGCGGCTGAAAGTGCTATTTGCGCCCAGAGAAACTGCACAGCCGAGCCTACTATCTGAGCTGACAGCACCCATGGGGCCCTAGTTTTCTTCAAATTTCTATGATACTGGGCAGGATTCACCTCTTACTTAGCCTTACTATGCTCCACAGGTTTGGGCCTTCTGGGTTCAATGGTTCACTATCAGGGACAGTTTGTATTTTAAGGTTTCCCTTCATTATAGCTTATTGATGTGATTGAAAATTGAGCTGGAAATCCAACAGGGTTGGCAGGAGGTGCTTGAAACTTCACACAATCAGTTCTCACTGGGCATTCTCTGGTTCTTTCTTTTAAAGGTAGGCCAAAGTTGAAGCATGCAGAAGAAACTGTAATCCAACAGAGTTGGTGCTAGCTACTTCAAACCTCACACACTCAATCAGTTTTCTATGGGCATTCTCTGGTTTATTTCTTGTAAAATAACCCTAAGCTGAAGCATGCAAAGCAACTTTATGTGAGAGCACTTTGGAATAGAACGGGAAAATATGCATGTACTGAACTACCTCCCCAATTATTTGGTCAGATTTCTTTGATAATGTGAAAGATTAATCTGTTAGCCTACCCAATTTGGCTCCCCAAGTGTGGGAATTCTAGGATCAAAGGGACTCTAAACAGGTTAAGGTTAGTTTTGTTTTCAAATTTCTATGATACTGTGCAGGATTCATCTTTTTCATATTTTGACTATACTTCAAATGTTTGGGCCTCCCACATAAAGGGTTTGCCTTCAGGAACAGTTTCAATCTTTATTTTTTTCTCTTCTTTTTGCCCTATAGGGGTGAATGGAAATGAAGCTGGTAATCGAACAGCGTTTGGGCTAGCTTCTTGAAACTTCACATACTCCATCAAATTTCAGTGAGCATAATCTGGATTTTGCCATGGAA
Source organism: Marmota flaviventris (assembly GCF_047511675.1). Lineage (NCBI taxonomy): Eukaryota > Metazoa > Chordata > Mammalia > Rodentia > Sciuridae > Marmota > Marmota flaviventris. The sequence continues at coordinate 121,437 of NW_027288111.1, read as the reverse complement.
GTAGCCCTAAGATGAAGTAGAAAGTAACAGCTTTATCTCTGAGTGCTTTAGGAGCAAGCACAATACCCATGTACTGAAAGAACTTCAAATTTTTGGTTGGATTAATTTGATACTGTACAGGACTCATTCTTAACCTAGCCGTAGTAGGCTCCCCAAGTTTGGGCCTTCAAGTTTCAATGGTTCAGTGTCAGGAACTGTTTGAATTTTTAGGTTTCACTTCATTATGGCCTATAGGTGTGAATGAAATGGAGCTAGAAATAAAACAGGGTTAGTGCTAGCTGCATGAAACTTCACACTCTCAATCAGGTTTCTGTGGGCCCTCTTTGGTTATTCTTTGTGAAAGTACCTTAAGCTGAAGCATGAAAAACAATTTATCCATGAGCACTTTAAGAAAGAAACTGGAAAATATGAATGTACTTCATATTAACAAATATGAAATACCTCTCCCAATTTTTCATCAAATTTCTTTGATACTGCACAAGATTCATCTATTAAGTTGCACCATTAGGCTCCCCAAGTTTGGGACTTTTATGATCATAGGTACTCTAAACAGGTTAGAATTAGATTAGGGTTGGGTTAGATCTAGTGTTAGAGTTAGAGTGAGTTTTCTTCAAACTCATTTGATACTTGGCATAATTCATCTTTTACCTAGCCTTACTATTTTCCACAGGTTTGGGCCTTATCCATTCAATGGTTTGTCATCAGGAACAGTTTGTATTTTAAGGTTTCCTTCATCTTCACCTAAATGGGTAAATAGAAATGGAGCTGGAAATCAAATAGGGTTGGTGCTCGCTGCTTAAAACTGCACACACTCAATCAGTTCTATGTGGGCACTCTGGTTTCTTCCTTGTGAAACTTTCCCAAAGCTGAAGCATGCAAAAACATCCCTAACCCTAACCCTAACCCTAGCGCTAAGACTAACCATAATCCTAGTCCTAAAACTAACACTTACCCTAACACTAAGACTTACCCCAAATCACACCCTATCCCTATCCCTAAACCTAACCCTAATTCTAGACTAATCCAAACCATAACCTAGCCCCAACCCTAGCTCTAAACCTATCCATTACACTAAACATAACCCTAACCCTAATGGTATTCCTAACCTGATTGCTAAAACTAACTCATCCATTACCCTAAACCTTAATTGAAACCTAAACTAAACCCTATCCATTACGGTAATCCTAAAATTAATCCTAATGCTAATTCGAGCCTTAACCCAAAACCTTTAGCTAAACCAAATGCTAACGATGACCCTGACCCTGACTCTGACCCTAATAATAACCCTAGCCCTAAAGCTGACCTTTAACCCAAACCTAACTCTTACACTACACCTAGCAATAACCTAACCCTAAAATTATTTTTAACGTTAACCCTAGACCTGATATAAGCCTTAGACCTGGTCCTAGCCATAAACCTAAAAGAAACCCTAACCCTTAACCTAGCCCTAATCCTAGCCTTAATCCTAAAGTGAAACATAGCCCTAGGCTTAATCCTAACTCTAAACCTCACCCTCTCCCTAAAGCTAGATATAACCCCATCCATTCCCCTAAACTTTACCTTAACACCAATGCTAACCCTAACTCTAGCCCAACCCAACCCCTTAGTCCAACCATAACACTAACCCTAGCCTTAATACTAACCCTAATGTAGCCCTAAACCTAACACTAACACTAGCCCTAATGCTAAACCCTAATTTAGCTCTAAACCTAACCCTAAATCTAGCCCTAATCCTAGCCCTAATTTAGCCCTAACTCTAACACTAACCCTAGCCCTAATCCTAACCCAAATTTAGCCCTAAACCTAGCCCTAATCCTAGCCCTAATATAGCCCTATCTCTAACCCTAATCCTAAGACTACTACTATAACTAACTCTAATTCTCACCCTAGCTGTATCCCTTGTTATAACCATATTCATTACCATAACCGTATCCCTCACCCTAACCCTAACCTTAGCCCTAGCCCTAGCCCTAACCCTAGATCTAACCCTAACTCAAAATCTAACCCTAAACCTAAGCCTAAACCTTAACCTAACTCTAGGCCTAACCCTGATGCTAATCCATAATCTAGCCATAACCGTAGCCCTAGCCCTAAAACAAAACCAATGTATATCCCTAACCCTTAACCTAAACCACACCCTAACCATACAACTACTACTAACTTTAGCCATAATTCAAGTTCTAACGCTAACCTGAAAACTAACTCTGACTCTGACACTAACCATAACAATAACCCTTGCTCTAAACATCACCCTAACCCTAAACCTAACCATAACACTAGACCAAGCCTTAACCCTAACCCTAAAACTAGCACTAATTGAAACACTAGGTCATACATTACCATAGCCCTAATCCTAGCTGTAACCAAACCAAAAACAAAGCCATAATCTGAGCCTTAACCCTAGCTTTAAGCCTAACCTTAAACCTAACCCTAACGAAGAACATAGTCCTAAACTTTACCCTAAACCTAGCCAGAATTCTAACCATAACCCTAGCCCTATCACTAGCTCTAACCCTATCCATTACCCTAACCATAACCATAACTCTAATGGTAACCCTAGGCCTAACCCTAAACTTATCCCTAACCCTAACCTATTTCATTAACCTAAACCTAACCTGAACCCTAAAGCTAACTCTATCATTACCCTAACTGTAATCCTAATGCTAATTCAAGCCCTAACCTTAAACCTTAACCCAACCCAAATTCTAACTCTGCCCCTTCCCATGATAATATACCTAGCTCTAATCGTGAACCTACCCCTAAATCTAACCCTTATACTTGACCTAGCCATAAACCTAACCCTAAAACTATCCCTAGCCATAATCCTAGACCTGACATTTGCCCTAGCTGTAATTCTAGCACTACACTTAACACAAAACACACCCATAACCCTAATCCTAACCCTAGCCATAATCCTATCCATAAACCTAGACCTAAATTTAGCTCTAACCCTGTCAATTACCCTAAACATAACCCTAATTATAATGCTAATCCTAGGCCTAAATCTAACCCTATCCCTAACAGTAACCCTATCCATTATGTAAAATCTAACCTGAAACCTAAACCAAACCCTATCATTACCCTAACCCAAAACCTAAGGCTAATTCGAGCCCTAACCCTAAACCCTAACCTAAACAAATCGCTAAATCTGACTCTGACCCTAATAATACCCTAGTTCTAAATTTGACCCTACCTGAATTCTAACAACTTACACTAAACATAGTCATAAACCTAACCCTAAAACTATCTCTAACCATAACCCTAGACCTGACATTCAACCTAACACTAATACTAGCCCCAATCATAACACAAACCCAAGCCCTCATCCTAACCCTAAACCTAGCCTTAATCATAATTCTAATAAGCCCCTAGCCCTAACCCTAATTCTAACCTTCACCCTAGCCCTAGCCCTAGCTCTAACCCCATCATTTACATGAAACCTAACCCTAAGACTAAAAGTAACCCTAGGCCTAAGCATAACCATAAACCTAGCCCTATTACTAGCCCTAATTAAGCCCTACACCTAACCAAATACTAAGCTTAGCCATAAGACTCTCACTCTTACCCTATCCCTATTTCTAGTTTAAAAACTATCCCTTACCATAACCCTGATCCTAGCCATAAACCAAGACCTAACAGTTGCCCTATACTTAGCCCTAGATCTAACCCTAGATTTAATCCTAAATCAAAATCTAACTTAAAACCTAAGCCTAAACCTAAGTCTAACACTAGCCCTAAACCTAATGCTAAGCCTAAAACTATCCCTAACCATAGCCCTAGCCCTAAAACAAAACCAGGCCATAGTCCTAACTTTAAAACTTAACCTAAACTGAAACCTAACCTTACTCCTAGCCTTAACATTAGCCCTAATTCGAGGCCAAACCCTAACGCTAAAACTACTCTGACCTTGAATTTGACCCGAACACTAACCCTAGCTCTAAACGTTATACCTAACTCTACCACTAGACCTAGTCCTAACCCTAATCCTATAAATAGCCCAAATCATAACCCTAGCCATACTTTAACCATAAATCTAAAACTAGCCGTAACTCTAACCAAAACCTAGCCTTAATGCAAGACCTAATCCTACCTTTAACCCTAAACCAAAACCAAACACTAGCCCTAACCCTAATCCAAAACATAGCTCTCATCCTAGCTCTAAACCTATCCCTTACCCTAAGCTAACCCTAAACCTAATGCTAACCCTAGGCCTAACTCTAATCCTTAGCCTAACCCAAACCCTCACCATATTACTAGTCCTAACCCTAGCCCTCAATGTAGCTCTAAACATAACCCAAACCCTAAACCTAACCCTGATATTTATTCTGTCCCTAAAGGTAATCGTAGTCTAAAACTGACCCTAACCATAAACCGTACCCTAACACTAGCACTTGCAATAAACCTATATCTAAACCTAACCCTAACACTAGCCCTAGACCTAGACCTAAACCTAATCCTAACTCTAGCCATATTTCTAGCCCTAAACCTAAACAAAAACCTAGCCCTAGCCCTAATGATAAACCTTAACCTAACACAAACACTAACCCTACACCTAGTCCTAACTCTAGTGATAATATAGAAAGGCAACAGAATACAACAGACACTAGTGTAAAACAGTGGATGTGTAACCACTGTAATTCTTCAATCTGTATGCGGGGTAAAAATGGGAGTCCATAACCCACTTGAATCAAATGTAAGAAATATGTTATGTAAAGAACTATGTAATATTTTGAACAACTAATAACAAAAATTAAAAAAAAAACAATCTAAAAAATAATTGGGTTTAACCCTAACTCTAACTATAACCTGAACACTGACCCTGACCCTAACACTAACCCTAGCTCTAAACATCACGCTAACGGTAACGCTAACCCTAACTTTTGATCTAGCCGCAACACTTACCCAAAAAGTAGCCCTAATCATAACCATGGTTTATACATTAGTTGTAGGCCTAACACTAGCCCCAACCTAAACCAAAACCTGGCCCTAAGCTGAGCGCTAACCCTAGTTTTAACTATAACCGTAAACTAGCCGTAATCCACACCCTAACTCTAGATCTAATCCTAGCTTTTACCCTATCCATTACCTTAAGCTAAACCCTAAACCTAATGCTAACCCTAGTCCTAACCCTAACCCAGAGCCTAACCCAAACCCTAACCCTATAACTAGTCTTAACCCTAACCTTTGTTCTAGCTCTAACCCTAACATAAACCCAAACACTAACCCTGACACTTATTCTGACCCTAACTCTAACTGCAGGTATAAACCTGACCCTAACCCGAAACCGAATGTTAACATTAGCCCTAATGGTAATCATATACTTAAACCTAAACCTAAGACTAGCCCTAGACTTAAACCTAATCCTAAATCTATCCATATCTCTAGCCCGAGACCTGAACAACAACCTAGCCCTAGCGCTAACAATAACCCTTAACCTAACCCAAACACTAACCCTACACCTAGACCTAAACCTAGTCCTAATTCTGGCACTAAACCCAACACTAACTCAAACCTGAACAATGGCCCTGACCCTAATATAATCCTAGCTCTAAAGCTCACCGTCAACAAAAACCTAATCCTAACACTAGACCTAGCTGTAACCCTAAACCTAAAACTAGCCCTCTCATAACCCTAGCTCTTATAATACCCATGGCCCTAACCGTAGGCCTATAATAACACAAAACCTAGCCCTAATTTTAGGCCTGAACATAGCCCTAAGTGTAACCCTAAACTTAACCCTAGCCATAACCCTAACCCTACGCCTCACTTTAGACCTAACCATAGCTCAAAGCCTAACCTTTACCCTTAACATGACCCTAGCCCAGTCCCAAAACCAAACTTAACACTAGCCCTAAAATTAACCATTGCAATAACCATACCTCTAATTATATCAACTATGCTAATCCTAGCCCTAATCCTAATGATAAACCTAGCCCTAAACCGAGCTCTAATTTTATCCATTACCCTAACCATAATTCTAACCCTAATGCTAAACCTAGGCTTAACCCTAACCCTATCACAATCCCTAAACCTATCCATTGCCCTAAAATTAACCTGAACCCTAATCCTAAACCTATTCATTACCCTAACCCTAACTCTAACCCTAATGCTAATTCTAGCCCTGATCCTAAACCTTAACCTAAACCAAACTTTAAGCCAAGCACTGACCCTAATAATACACATAGCTGTAAACTTGACCCTTACCCTAAATCTAACCCTTACACTAGAACTAATCATAAACATAAACAGAAACCCATCTCTAACTGTAACCCTAGTCCTGACATTATCCCTAGCCCTAATCCTAGCCCTAACCCTAACATGAACACTAGCTCTCATCCTAGCCTAAAACCTAGCATTAATCATAAGCCTAACCCTAATTCTAACCTTTTCTCTAGCACTAATCCTAGTTATAACCCCATTGCTTACCCTAAACCTAACCCAAACCCTAACCATAACACTAAACCTAGCCCTAACCTTAACCCTGGGACTAACCCTAAAACTAACCCTAGCCCTAATCCTAAATCTAACCCTAATCCTAGCTTTAAGATTAACTATAACTCTCTCCCTAGCCCTAGCCATAATTCTAACCCTTTCACTTACCGTAACCTTATTCCTAGCCATAGCCTAGAATAACCCTAGCCCTAACCTTACACCTTGCCCTAACCCTAGATCTAAACATAACTCTAAATCTAACCCTAATACTACAACTAAACCTATCCCTAACACTAGCCCTAACCCTAATGCTAATCCTAAAACTAGCCCTAAACATAGGCTTAGCCCTAAAACAAAACTGAGCCATAACACTCACCCTAAATGTTCACCTAAACCAAACTCTAACCTCATATCTAGCCCTAAGCCTAGTCCTAATTTGAGTCCTAATCATAACCCTAAATCTACCCCTAAACCTGTCTCTGACATTAACACTAACCCTACCTCTAAATATCAACCTAAACCTAAACCTTAACCTAACACTAGACCTGGTCCTAACCCTAATTCTACAACTAGTTCTAATCATAACCCTAGATCATATATTAGCCATAACCTTAAACCTAATGTTAACCAAACCTAGCCCAATTCTGATACCTAACAATAACATAATTCTAGCTCAAACGCTCACCCTAAACAAAAACTTAATCCTAACTTTCACCCTAACCCTAACCCTAACATAGCCCTAACCCTAATTCAAAACCTAGCTCTAACCCTAGCTCTAACCTTATACTTTACCGTAGCCAAACCCCAACCCTAATTCTAACCCTAGTCCTAAAACTAATTCTTAGTCTAACCCAAACCCTAACTCTAATACTAGTGCTAACCTTAGCCCTCATTCTTGTGATAAACATAACCCAAATTCTAACCCTAACCCTGACCCTTATTCTGATCCTGAACCTAAACCAAACCCTAACACTAGACATAGCCATAACCCTATATCTAAACCTAACACTAACACTAGTGTAGATTAAACCTAATCATAAATCTAACCATATCTTTAACCAAGACCTAAACAAAAACCTAGCCCTAGCTCTAATGATAACCTTTAACCTAAGCCAAACACTAAATTTACCTCTAGACTTAACTAATCCTAAATCTGGCTCTAACCCTAACCCTAACCCTAATCCAAACACAGACCCTGACACTAACACTAACCCTAGCTATAAAACTGACCCTAACCGAAACCTAAACCTAACACTAGATCTAGCCATAACTCTAAACATAACCCTTACATTACCATAGCACTAAAACTAGCTCTAAACCTAACACAAAACCTAGCCCTAATCCTAGGCCTAAATCTAGCCCAAAGTATAACCCTAACCCTAACCTAACCTTATCCCTTACCTTAAGCCTAACCCTCATGATAATCCTAACCCTCAACTTAGACCTAACTCTAGATAAAACCCCAAACCAAACCCTAAACATAACCTTAGCCCTATCCCTAAACCTAATGCTAATCATAGCCCTAATCATAATGTTAACAGTGGCCCTAATTCTATCTCTAACATTATCCTTTACCCTAAACCGAACCTTAACACTAATGATAACCCTAGCTCTAATCCTAATTGTAAATCTAATCCTAGACCTAACCCTAAAACTAACCCTCATTGTAGCCTTAACCCTAGATAAAACCCTAACCCTTACTCTAACACTAACCCTAGCCCAAACCCTAACACTAACCCTAAACCTAAAACTACCCCTTACCTAACCTGACATCTAACATTATACATTACCCTAACTCAAATGATAATCCTAGCTCTAACCTTAACACTAACCCTAAACCTAAAGTTACCACTAACCCTAACCTGACATCTAACCCTGTCCATTAACCTAACTCTAAATATAACCTTAGCCCTAACCCTAACACTAACCCTAACCTTAACCATAAATCTAACCCTAGAAATAATCCTAAACCTAATCCTCACTCTAGAACTAACCCTAGCTCAAAACCTAACCTGTACTCTAAACCTAACCCAAACCCTAACCATAGCCCTAGCCCTAAGCCTAACTCTAGCCTTAATACTATTCTAAACCCTAGCCCTAACCCTAGCTCTAATGCTATTCATTACCCTAACAATATCCTTAACCCAAATGCTAACCCTAGGCCTAACCCTAACCCTATCACTAACCCTAATCCCACCTATTACCCTAATCTTAATCTGAATCCTAAACCCTAACCTATCCATAAATCTAACCCTAATTCTAACCCTAATGCTAATTTGAGCCTTAACCCTAATAATTAACCTATTACAAACTCGAAACCTGACCCTGACCCTAAAAATACACCTTACCATTAACATGGGCCTTACCCTAAACCAAACATTATACATAGCCATGAACCTAAACCTATAACTATCCCTAGCTGTAACCCTAAACCTGACATTATCCCTATCCCTAAAACTTGACCTAACCCTAACATAAACCCTAGCCCTCATCCTAACACCAAATCTAGCCTTAATTCTAACACAAACCTAACCCTAGACCTAAACCTAATTCTAATCATTGCCCTAGCCCTAAACTTAGCTATAACCCCATCCCTTCCCCTAAACCTAACCCTAAACCTAATCATAAACATAGCCCTAACCCTAAGCCTAACCCTAACACCAATCCTAGACATATTCCTAGCCCTAATTTAGCCCTAAACTTAACACTAACCCTAGCCTTAAGACTAACTCTATTGCCCTAGTTCTATTCCTAGATCTAACACTATCCCTTACCATAACCCATAACTAGACCTAACCTTAGCCCTAACCCTAGCCATAGACCTAGCCCTAGAATTAACCATAACTCAAAACGTACCTCTAAGCCTATACTCATCATATCACTAGCAATAAAACTAACATTAATCGTAAAACTACCCTTACCTTTAGCCTTAGCCCTAAATCATAATGAGCCATAGAACTAACCCTAACCCTTAACCTAAACCAAATCCTAACCCTACATCTATGCCTAAGCCTACCCCTAATTCGAGTCCTATCCCTAAACCTAATACTAACCCTGACCCTGACTCTGAACCTAACACTAACCGTAGCTCAAAACTTCACCCTGAATTTAAACCTAAACATAAAACTAGACTTAGCCCTAACTGTAATCCTAAAATTGGCTTTAATCATAACCTTAGTTCTTACATTAGCTGTATCCCAAATTCTAGCCCTAATGTAACACAAAACCCAGCCCTAATGCGAGCCCCAACCCTAGTTTTAACCTAACTCTAAACCTCAACCAAGTCCTAAACCTTACCCTAAACCTAACCCTAATTTTAATCCTTGCAATAACCCTAAACCTAACACTAACCCTAACACTAACACTAACCATAAATCTAACCCTAACCCTAGCTCTAACCCTATCCATTACCCTAACTCTAACCCTAAACCTAACCCTAATGCTAACCCTCGGCCTAACACTAACACATTCAACAACCCTAACCTATACATTACCCTAAATATAACCCTAACCCTATACCTAACCAAACACTAAACCAAGATGAAACACTAACCCTAAAACTAGCCCTAATTGTAACCCTAGTTCGTATATTAGCCATAGCCCTAAAGCTAAAACAAAACTAGCTTAGCCCTAATCCAACCTCTAACCCTACCTTTAACCCTAGCCCTAGCCCTAACCCTAACCTTAGTCCTAACAATAACACTAACCCTATCCCTTACCCTAAGCCAAACTCTAACCCTAAAATTACCCTAGCCCTAAACCTAATTCTTAGCCTAACCCAAAACCTAACTCTATTACTAGTTCTAACCCTAATCCTCAATCTAGCTCTACCTCTATCCCAAACCCTAACCCTAACCCTGACCCTTATTCTGACCCTAACACTAACCATAGGTCTAAACCTGACCCTAATTCTAAACCGACCCCTAACATTGGCACTACTTGTAACCCTGTAACTAAACCTTACCCTCACACTAGACCTAGACCTAAACTTAATCCTTTATCTAGTGATAACTCGAGGCTTAGCCCTAAACAAAAACTTAGTCCTAGCCTTAATAATATCTTTTAACCTAAACCAAACACTAACTCTACCCTTAGACCAAACTGTAGACCTAACACTGTCCCTAACAATAAAATTAACCCTACACTGAACACTGACCCTTATCCTAACACAAACCATAGCTCTATACCTTATCTTAACAAAACACATAACCCTAACACTAGACTTAGCCATATCACTAACCCTGAAACTAGCCATCACCATAGGCCAAAACCTACCTCTACCTCTATCCATTACCCTAACCGTAACCATAACCCTAATGCTACACCTAGCCCTAACCCTCACACTGACTCTAAACCTTATCCTTATCCTAGTCCAAACACTAGCTCAATCCCTACCCCTTATACTTAACCTAACCCTAACACTAACCTATGGCTTAAACCTAAACCTAACCTTAACCCTAGCCCTAATCCTAACCTTAATGCTATCCCTAACCCTAGCTCTAAGCGTACATATTACCCTAACTCTGACCCTAACCTTAATAATTACCCTAACTCTAACCCTAGCTCTAACCCTACCCATTGCCCTAACCCTAACACTAACCCTGATGATAACCCTAGCCATTACCCTAAATCTACTCTAACCCTAACGCTAGACATAACCATAAACCTAACCCTTGCCATAGAGCTAAGAACTGCTCAAACCCTAACCATTACCCTAAACCTAAAACTAAGCCTATCCCTAATCCTAAACTTAAACCTAAACCTAACCCTAACCCTAACACGACATCAAACCCTATCCAATGCCCTAAACCTAATGATAACCCTAGACATAAGCTTAACGCTAACCTTGACCCTAACCGTAACTACATCCTAGACCTAACCCTATACCTAACCCTTGCCATAGAGATAACCCTACCTCAAAATCTAAACCATATCCTAAACCTGAACCTAACCCTAACCCTAGGCCTAAACTTAACTCTAGCCCTAATACAAACCATAACCCTTGTCCTAACATTATTAATCATCCTAAGCCCAACTATAAACCTATGGCTAACCCTACGCCTAACCCTAACCCTTTTGCTAACTCTAACCCTATCAATTACCCTAGACCTAACATGAACCCTAAACCCAAACCTATCATTACCCTAAACAAACCCTAATGCTAATTCAAGCTCTAAACCTAAACCCTATCCTAAACCAAACCTGAAACCTAATTCTTACCCTAATAATACCCCTAGCTCTAAACCTAACCCTTACCCTAAACCGAACCCTTACACTAGACCTAGCCATAATCTCACCCTCAATGTATCCCTAATGTAAGCCTAGACCTGACACTAACCCTAGCCCTAATTCTTGACATAACCCTAAAACAAACCCTAGCCCTCATCCTAGCCTTAAACCTAGCCTTATTACTAAACAAAACCATAACACTAGCCCTAAATGAATTCTAACTTTTGACCTAGCCCTAAAACTAGATCTATCCCCATGTCTTCTCCTGAAACTAACCCTATCCCTACACCTAAATCTAAGCCTAAAATTAGGCCTAAACCAAATACAAACGCTAGACCTATTCCTAGCCTGATCTTAGCCCTAAACCTAATCTAACCCTAGCCCTAAGATTAACTCTCATTCTCGCCTTATTCCTATTACTTGGTCTAACCCTATCCCTTAGCATAATCCTATCACTTGCCTTTTCATTAGCCCTAACCCTAAACTTGCACATAAAAACCAAACCCTAAGCCTACACCTAGACCTAAACGTAGCCCTAATTCGAGGCCTATCCCTAACCCTAAAAAATACCCTGACCCTGACTCTGACCCTAACACTAACCCTACCTCTAAACATCACTCAAAACCTAAACCTAAACCTAATCCTATACCTAGCCCTAACACTAACCCTAAAACTAGTTCTAATCTTAACCCTAGTTCTTACATTGGCTGTAGCCCTAACCTAACCCCAAACCTATCTGTAATCGGAGCATTAACACTACCTTTAACCCTAATCATAACCCTAATTCTAGCCCAGAACCTTACCATAAACCTAACCCTAACCCTTTACATAACACAACACCTAACCCTAACCTTAGCCTTTATCCTAACCATAAACCTAGCCCTAACCCCAGCTGTAACCCCATCCATTACCCTAATCCTAATCCTAACCCTAATGCTAACCCTAGGATAACCCTAAACTTATTCCTAACACTAAACCTATACATTACCCTAAACCTAACCTAAACCCTAAACCTACCATATCCATAAACCTAATCCTAACCCTTAATAAAATTAACCCTAAAACTATCTCTGACAATAACCCTAGACCTTACATTAGCCCTAGCCCTAATGAAGCCCTAACCATAAAACAAATTCTAGTCCTAATCCTAGCCCTAATCTTAGCCTTAATCCTAAACCTAACCCTAACCATAAACCTAAACATAATTTTAACCCTCACCCTCATTCTAAAGCAATCTATAACATCATACCTAACCATAACCAAAACCATAACCATAACCCTAGCCATAAACCTAGGCTCAGCCTTAATACTAACCCTAGCTCTAATCCTAACCCTAATTAAGCCCTAATTCTAACTCTAAATCTAGCCCTAGCACTAACACTAACTCTAACTCTCACCCTAGCCCTATACCTAGCTCTAACCCTATCACTTATGATAACTCAAACCCTAGCCCTAACCTTTGCTGTAGCCATAAACTTAGATCTAACCCTAACTCTAAATCTAACCCTAACACTAAGCCAAAACCACATCTTAACACTAGCTCTAACCCTAATGCTAATTGGAAACTAGCTTTAACCCTAGACCTAGCCCTCAAGCCAAACCGAGCCATACCACTGACCCTAAATCTTAACCTAAACCAAACACTAACCTTACACCTAGACCTAACCCTAACCCTAATTTGATTCCTTATTCTAACCCTAGAACTAATACTAACCCTGACTCTGAACTTAACACTAACCCTAGCTCTACACATCACCCTATCCCTAAACCTAATCCTAACACTAGACCTCAATCTAAACCTAACCCTAAAACTAGCCCTAATCGTAATGCCAGCTCTTAAATTAGCCATAGCCCTAAACCTAACACAAAACCTAGCCCTAATCCAAGGCCTAACACAAGTTTTAACCCTGGCCCTAACCTTAACCATATCCCTACTCATAATCCTAGATCTAACCCTATTTTTACACTTAGTCAAACCCTCACCCTATTGCTACCCTAATCCCAACCTAATTCTATGCCTACCCAAACCCTAACTCTATTACTAGTCCTAAACGTAGCCCTCACTCTAGCTCTAAACTTAACCCAAACCCTAAACCTAACGCTGAACCTTATTCTGACCCTAAATATAAACTTAGGTTTAAACCTGACACTAACCCTTATCCGAAACCTAACACTAGCCCTACCAGTAACCCTAACACTAAACCTAGCCCTAGACCTAAACCTAATTCTAAATATAGCCATAACCCTAGCCTTAGCACTAACAATAACTCTTAACCTAAACCAAACACTAACTCTACCCCTAGACCTACCCTAGTCCTCATTCTGGACCTAACCCTAAACCTAATCCTAACCTGAATATTGACACTTATCCTAAGAAAAACCCTAACTATAAACATTATGCTAACCCAAAAACTAACCCTAACACTAGACGAGATCTAAATCTAGCCATAACCATAACTCTAGCTCTTACATTACCCATATACCTACAACTAGCCCTACCTAAGACAAAATCTAGCCCTAATTATAGCCCTAAACCGAACCCTAAGAATAACCATAACCCAAAACCTAGCCCTAACCATAACCCTAACCCTCATTCTAGCCCTAATCCTAGATCAATCCTTAAACTTTACCCTAAACATAACTCTACCCTAAACCCTAAACCTCATCCTAAATCTAGCCCTAATCCTAACTGTAACCATACCCCAAACCCTAGCTCTAACTCTATCCATTACACTAACCCTAACCCTAAAACTAATGCTAGACCTAGCCCTAAACATAATCCTAACCCTACCCTAGCCCAGACTGTAACACTAATCCTCAACCTAGCCCTAAATCTAGGTCAATCCCTAAACCTTACACTTAACCTAACACTAACACTAACCCAAGGCCTAACCCTAACTCTAACCCCAGCCCTAATCCTAACGTTAACCCTAGTCCTAACCCTCGTTCGAACCATACCCAATAACGTAAACCTAAACTTAACCCTAATGATAACACTAGACCAAAAGATAAACCTACCCTAACTTTAAACATAAACCTAACCCTAGAAATAACAGTGAACCTAACTCTAACCCTAAATCAAAGCTAGCTCAAACCCTAACCCTAATCCTAAACCTAAACAACGCTAACCTCAACCTAACCCTACATTTAACCTGACATCTAAACCTATTACCCTAACCCTAATGATAACCCTAGCCCTAACCGTAACACTAACCATGACCATAACCCTAGACCAAACCCTAAATTAACATTATCCATAGCAAAATCCTAGCTCAAACCCTAAACCGTCCCCTAAACCTAATCCTAAGTGTAACCCTCGCCCTAACCCTGTCCATAACCCTAACTCTAGCCCTAATCCTAACCATTATCCTAGCCCTAACCCTTGGTCTAACCCTATAAATTACCCTAAAAATATCCATAACGCTAATGCTAACCCTAGGCCTAACCCTAAACCTATCACAAACCCTAACCATATCCATTACCTTAAACCTAACCTGAACCCTAAACTTAACACTTACCATTACCCTAACCCTAATTCTAACTTAATGCTAATTTGAGCCTTAACCCTAAACCTTAACCTAACCCAAACCCAAAGCCTGACCTTGACCCTAATAATACCCCAGCTCTTAATCTGACCCTTTCCCTAAATGTAACACTTTAATTTGACATAGCCATAAACCGAATCCTAAAAATATCACTAACTATAAACCTAGACCTGACATTAGTCGTGGCCCTAATTCTTGCCCTAAACCTAACACAAAACCTAGCCCTAATCCTAGCCTTAAATCTAGCCTTAATCCTAAGCCTAACCATAACCTTATCCCTAACACTAAAGCTAATCATAAAACTACCCCTAACCCTAACCATAGCACTAAAACAAAACTGAGCAAAAGGCCTAACACTAACCTTAACTTAAACCAAACCCAAACACTACAGCTAGACTAACCTTAGCCCTAAGTCGAGTCCTAATCATAACCTTAAAATAACCCTGTACCTGACTTATATCCTAACACTCATCCTAGCTCTAAACACCACCCTAAACTTTAACTGAACCCTAAAGTAAACCTAGCCCTAATTGGAGTCCTAACCCTAACCCTAAAACTAACCCTGACATGACTGATATCCTAACACAAACTCTAGCTATAAATATCACCCTATCTTAAACCTAAACTTAACACGTGACCTACCCCTACCCCTAACCCGAATTGTAACCCTAGATTTTATATTACCCGTTGCCCGACCATAGCCTTAAACCTCACACAAAAACTTGCCCTAATCTGAGCCCTAAACCTAGCTTTAACCCTAAACATAAATCTACCTCTAGCCCTAACCCTATGCCTTACACTGAGAAAAACCTTAATCCTAATGGTAACCCTAGACCTATCCCTAATCCTTATGCTAAACAAATCCTAACCCTATTAATAGTCCTAACACTAGATCACATTCTATATTTAATACTATTCCAAACCCTACCCTAACCCTGACCATTATTCTGACCATAACATAAACCCTAGGTCTAAACCTGACCTAACCCTAAATGAAACCCTAACACTAGCCCTACTTGTAACCTTATACCTAAACCTAAACCTACCACTAGCTCTAGACCTAAACCTAATTCTAAATCTAGCCTGAACTCTAGCTCTAGACCTAAACAAAATCCTAGCCCTAGCCCTAAAAAATACTTTACTTAACCCAAACACTAACTTTACCCCTAGACCTAAACCTAGTCCTAATTCTGGCTTTAACACTAACTTTAACTCTAACCCAAACACTGACCCTGCCTTTAACACTAAACCTACCTCTAAACCTGAAACTAACCAAAACCTAAACCTAATTCTAGACCCAGCCATAACCCTAACCCTAAAACTAGCCCTAATCATAACCCTAGATCTTACATTACCCATAGCCCTAACCTTAGGCCTAAACATAACTCTAAACATAGAGCTAATTTTAGGCCTAAACCTATCCCTAAGAATAACCCTAACCCTAACACTAGCCTTATACATAACCCTAGCCCTCACCTTACTCCTAAGATAGCTAAAAGCCTAACCCTTACACTAAACATAAGCCTAGATCTATACCTAATTCTCACACTAACCATAGCCCAAATCCTAAACATAACCTAGCCCTAAACCTAGCTCTATACCAACCTATTATCCTAACCCTAAAACTAACTTATTGGTAATCCTAACACGAAACCTAATGTTATCCTTAACCCTAACTGGATAACTAGCCATAGACATAATCCTAAAATTAAACTCAGCATAGCCCTAATTCTAGATCAAACCATAAGCCTAACCATAAACCTAAACATAACCATAGCTCCAATACTAACCCTATCACTAATTCTAACTCTAAAAAAATCTAAAACTAACCTAACCCTGTTACCTTAACCCTAACCCTAATGTTAATGATAATGCTAGCCCTAACTCTAACCCTAAATGTAAACCTACCATAATCCTATCCCTAGACCTATCCCTAAACCTAGCCCTAACCCTACTTCAAAATCTAAACTTTATGCTAAACATAACCCTAAACCTAACCCTTACCCTGGTTCTAACGCTAACTCTAACCCAAACTCAAGGCATATTCCTAACCATAACTCTAGTTCTAACCTAAGCTCTAACCCTATCAATTACCCTAATCATAACCCTAAGCCTAACCCTAGCCCTATCACTAACGCTAACCATATCAATTACCCTAAACCAAACCTGAACCTTAAAAAAAACCCTAACTATATCCCTTACCCTAACCCTAATGCTAATTTGAGCCATAAACCTAAATCCTTACCTAAGCCAAATCCTAATTCTAATAATTCCCTGAGCTCTAAATTTGACCCTTACCTTAAACCTAACCCTTTCACTAGATGTAGCCATAAGCTTAACCCTAAAAGTATCTTTAACCATAACCCTAGACCTGATATTAGCCCTAGCACTAGTCCTAGCCCTGAATCTAATACAACCACTAGCCCTCATCCTAGCCCTAAACTTAGCCTTAATCATAACCCTAACCCCGGCCCTAGCCCTAACCCTTACTCTATCCCTCACCCTACATCTTAACCTAGCTATAACACCAATCTTTATCCTAAACTTAAACATAACCCTATCCCTATCGCTAGGCCTAAACTGTACACTAACCCTAGTCCTAATACTAGCCCTAATTTAACCCCATCCAAACCCTAACTCTAATTTTAGCCCTATCACTAACTCTAAATCCCACACTAGCCCTATTCCAAGTCCTAAACATATCCCTTACCATAATTCTAAACATGGCCCTAACCCTTGCCCTATCCATAATCCTAGCTTAATCCTAGATCTAACATAATTATAAATGTAACCCTAAATCTAAGTCTAAGCCTAATACTAACACTAGCCCTAACCCCAATACTAATTGTAAAACTAGCCCTAACTCTAACCCTAGGACTAAAACAAAACCGAGCATTAGACCTAACACTAAACCTTAATTAAACCAAACCCTAAACTACTAAAAAAACTAATCCTAGCCCTAATCAAGTCCTAATCCTAACCTTAGAACTTACCCTGACCCTGACTCATATCCTAACACTCACCCTAGCTCTAAATATGATGCTAACCTTAAACCAAACCCTAACAGTAAACCTAGCCCTAATTCGAGTCCTAATTCAAACCCTAAAACTAACCCTGACTCTGACTTCTATCCTAAAAATAACTCTAGCTCTAAATATCACCCTAACCTTAAATCTAACACTAACACTAGAACTACCCCTAACCCTAACCCCAAAGCTAACCCTAATTGTAACCCTGGTTCTTACAATACCTAATGCCCTAACCCTAGCCCCAAAACTAACACAAAAACTAGCCCTAATCCGATCCCTACACCTAGCTTTAACCCTAACCCTAACCCTGCCCCTACCCCTAACACTAGCTCTAACACTTTCCCTAACCCTAAGCAAAACCCTAACCCTACTGGTAACCCTAAACCTATCCCTAAACCTCAACCTAATCAAACCTCTCACCATATTAATAGTCCTAACCATAGCCCTCATTAAAGCTCTAACCCTATCCCAAACCTTAACCCTAACCCTGGCCCTTATTCTGACCATAACACTAACCTAGGTCTAAACCTGACCCTAACACTAGACCAAATCATAACACTAGCCCTACCATTAACCATATATCTAAACCAGACCCTATCACTAGCAGTAGACCTAAACCTAATCCTAAATCTAGATTTAACTCTAGCTCTAGACCTACACAAAACTCTAGCCTTAGCCCTAACAATAATCCTTAACTTAACGCAGAGAATAACCCTACCCCTAGACATAAACCTAGTTCCAATTCTGGCATTAAACTTAGCTCTAAATCTAACCTGAACACTGACCCTGCCTTTAACACTAAACCTAGCTCTAAACCTGACCCTAACCAAAAACCTAAACCTAACACTAGACACAGCCATAACCCTAAACCTACAACTAGCCCTAATCATAATCCTAGCTCTTACATTAACCATAGCCCTAACTCTATGCCTTAACCTAACACAAAACCTAGAGCAAATTCTAGGCAATAATCTAGCCCTAAGCGTAACCCCAACCCTAACCCTTGTCCTAATCCTAACCCTAAACCTAACCCTAGCTTTTGTCTTAAACCTTACTCAAAGCCTAGTCCTTACCATAATTATAACCTTAGACCTATACCTTACACTAAACCCTAACCCTAGCCCTAACCCTGACCTTAACCCTATTCGTAAACCTAGTTCTAAACCTAGAACTTTCCTAACCCTATACCTAACTGTATTGATAACCCAAGCCTTAACCCTAACCGTAACCGTAACCCTAACCCGAAAAATAACATTAGACCTAACCCTGAATGTAACACTCACCATAGCCCTAACCTTAGCTAAAAACCTAACCCGTACCATAAACCTAAACATAACCGTAGCCTTAACATTAACCCTAAAACTAAAACTAACCCTAAACCTAAACCTAAATCTATATCTAACCATATTCATTACCCTAACCCTTATCCTATTCCTAATGATAACCCTAGCCCTAACCCTAACCCTAACCCTAACCCTAATCCTAAGTCTATCCCTAGCCCTGATTCTAACCTGAAGCCTCAACATAGCCCTAACACTTACTCATTCCCTGATCCTTACCCTTAACCTAACCTTAAGAAAATGATAAGCCTAACCCTAACCCTAACCATAACCCTAGCCCTAATCCTCAACTTAAAACTAGACTTCACCTTAGCTGTAACCCCACCCATTACCCTAACCCTAAGCATAAACATCATGATAACTTTCGTCCTAAACCTAAACCTACTCTAACCCTAACTGTAAACCTAAACCTAGACTGAACCATACACCTAACCATTGCCATAGTCCTAACTCTAGCTCAAAGTCTAACAATTATGCTAAACTCAACACTAACCCTAGACTTAAACCTAAACCTAACACTAACCCTAACCAAACATCTAAACCTGTCCATTACCTTAACCCTAATGGGCCTAACCCTAGACACAATCCTAAGCCTAACCCCATTCTTAGCACTAACCCTAGCTCAAACCCTAACCCATACCCTAAATCTAACCCTAGCCTTAACCCTAACCCTAACTCTAGTCCTAATCCTAAACATAATGCTAGCTCTAACCCTTTCCATTACCCTAATTATAACAAAAAACCTAATGCTCACCCTAGGCCTTACCCTGACCCTATCCATTACCCTAAATCTAACTTGAGCCCTAAACCAAACCTGAAGCCTAAACTTAACCTTATCCATTACCCTAGCCCTAACTCAAACCTAATGCTAATTTGAGCCATAACCCTAAACCTCAACCTAACCCAAACCCAAAACCTGACTCTGACTATTATAATACCCCTAACTATCAACTTGAACCTCACCCTAAACCTAATTCTAAAACTAGACCTAGCCAATCCTACACTCGCCCTAGCCCTAAACCGAGCTCAAACTCTAACCCTTAACTTAAATATAAAGCTAACCCTAACCCTAGCCCTGACTCTGACCCTAACCCTCGCCCAAGACCTAACCCTAGCTCAAATGCTAATAGTTACCCTAAAACTATGCCTGAAACTAACCCTAGGCCTAACCCTAACCCTAGCCTTAATCGTAACTTATCCCTAGCCCTAACCTTAGCTCTAATACTATCCATTACCCTAAAGATGAGCCTAACTCATATGCTAACCCTAGGTGTAATGCTAACCCTATCGCTAACACAAACCCTATCCATTACTCTAAATCTAAACTGAACCATAAACCTAATCCTATCCATTACCCTATCCATAACCCTAACCCTAAAGCTAATTCAATCCTTAACTCTAAAACTTAACCTAAACCAAACCCTACCCAGACCCTGACCCTAATAATACACCTAGCTTTAAACCTGACCCTTACCTAAACCTAACCCTTACACTAGACCTAGCCGTAACCTAACACTAAAACTAACACTAACCATAAATCTAGACCTGACATTTGCCCTATCCCTAATCCTAGCCCTAGCCCTAACACAAACCCTCATCCTAGCACTAAACATAGCCTTAATCCTAACCCTAGTTCTAACTATAATTCTAACCCTCACCTTAGGCCTAAACCTAGATATAATCCCATTCCTTCCCCTAAACCTAACCCTAACCCTAGGCCTAACACTAACACTAACCCTAGCCCTAAATCTAGCCCTAATTTAGCCCTAACCCTAAACCTAACCCTAACCCTAGCCCTAAGACTAACTCTAACTCTCGCCCTAGCCCTATTTCTAGTTCTAACTCTATCTGTTAATAACACTAACACTAGCCCTAAACTTAGCTCTAAACATAGTCATAGCCCTAAACCTAGATCTAACCATAACAATAAATCTAAGCCTAAAACTCAGCATACCACTAGCGCTAAAACTATCACTAATCCTAAAAGTAGCCCTAGCTGTAAAAGAAAACTGTGACAAAGCCCTAACACTAATCCTAACCAAACCATAATCCTAGACTTCAAATTAGACCTATCGCTAATTCTTACCCTAACCCTTACACAAACCCTAACCAACACCTACCCTTAACCCTAGCCCTAATTCGAGTCTATCCCTAACTCTGATCAGTAACACTGATGCTGACTCTGAAGGTAACACGAACCCTGTCTCTAATCATCACCCTAAACCTAAACCTAATCTACACACTAGATTTAGACATAATGCTAAACTTAACACTAGCCATAATCATAACCCTAGTGCTAACATTAGCCCTAGTCCTAAATATCCCTGATCTAACTCAAAACCTAGACCTAATCAGAGCCCTAATCCTAGCTTTAACCCAAGCCCTAACCCTAACCATAGTCCAAAAACTTAACCTGAACTTAACCATAAAACTAAACCTTGTCCTAACCCGAAATCTAACCCAAACTATAGCCCTAATCCTAGCCATAATCCTAGCCCTATCCCTAGCTCTAATTTATCCATTACCCTAACCATAACCCTAACCAAATTTTAACCCTAGACCTAACCCTAAACATTGCTCTAACCTAACCATAACCCTAGTCCTAACGGTAGCTCTAATCCAGTCTATTACTCTAACCATATCCCTAACCAAATTTTATCCCTAGGCCTAAACCTAGCCCTATCCCTAACCCTAAACTTGTCCATTACTCTAAATCTAACCTTAACCCTAAACTTAACCATATCCATTACCCTAACCCTAACACTAATTCTAATGCTAATTTGAGCCTTAAGCCAAATCATTAACCTAACACATACTCTAACCATGACTCTGACCTTAATAATACCCCTAGCTGTAAACCTGACCCTAACCTTCAACCTAACACTTATAATAGACCTGGCCATAATCCTTAGCCTAAAACTATCCCTAACCATAACCCTAGACCTGACATTAGCCTTATCCCTAATCCTAGCCCTAACCCTAACACAATCCCTAGCCCTAATCCTATCCCTAAACCTAGCCTTAATCCTAATCCTAACATTAACCCTAGCCCTAACCCTAATTTTATGCTTTGCCCTAGCCCTAAATGTAGCTGTAACATCATACCTTACCCTAACCCTAATGTTAACCCTAACCCTAGCCCTAAATCTAGGCCTAAACCTAAAACTAACCATAGCTCTAATCTAGCCCTAATTTAGACCTAACCCTAAACCTAACACTATCCCTAGCCATGAGACTAACTCTAACTCTCGCCCTAGCCCTATCCCTAGTTCTAAACCTATCTGTTACCGTAACCCAAACCCTATATCTATCCTTAGCCCCAACCCTAGTCCTAACCTTCATGCTAGCCCTAAACCTGGATCTAACCCTAACATTAAGCCGAAAGCTCACTCTAATACTAGCCCTAACTCTAATGCTCATTGGAAAACTAGCCCTAACAGTACCCTAGCCCTAAAACAAAGTCGAGCCATAACCCTAACCCTAATCCTTAACCTAAACCAAACGCTAACCCTACACCTAGCCCTAAAGGTAGCCCAAATTTGAGTCCTAAGCCTATCCCTAGAAATAACCCTGAGCCTTACTCAGACCCTAACAGTAACCCTAGCTCTAAACATTGCCCTAATGCTAACCCTAAAACCTGCACTAATTGAAATCCTAGTTCTTTCATTAGCTGTATCCCTAACATTACCACAAATCCTTGCCCTATTCTGAGGCCTAAACCTAGGTATTACCCTAAATATAGCCCTAACCCTAACCCAAAACTAACTCTACCTCTAACCCTATCCCTTACCCTAAGCCAAACCCTCACCCTAATGCTACCCTAGTAGTAACCATAATACTTAGCTGACATCAAACCCTATCTCTATTATTAGTCCTAATCCTAGCC
Organism: Marmota flaviventris; assembly: GCF_047511675.1. Classification (NCBI taxonomy): domain Eukaryota; kingdom Metazoa; phylum Chordata; class Mammalia; order Rodentia; family Sciuridae; genus Marmota; species Marmota flaviventris. The sequence continues at coordinate 97,976 of NW_027288111.1, read as the reverse complement.
CTCATTCTACCTCTAACCCTAACTCGAACCCTGACACTTATTCTGACCCTAACACTAACCCTAAAGCACTAAACCTGACACTACACCTAAAGCAAACCATTCCCCTACCCCTACTGGTAAAACTATACCTAAACCTAAGAGTAACACTAAATGAGACCAAACCTAATCCTAAATAGAGTCATAAATCTAGCCTTAGCCCTAAGCAAAAACCTAGCACTAGCCCTAACAGTAACCGTTAACCTAACTTAAAGACTAACTCCATCCCTAGAACCAACGCTAGTCCTAAATGTGGCCCTCACCCTAAACCTAACCCTAACCAAAACAATGACTGTTACCCTAAAACAAACCCTAGCTTTAAACCTTATCCTAACGCAAAACCTAACAAGAACACTATACTTATCCATAACCCCAACCCTAAAAGTAGCCATAACCATATCTCTAGCTCTTACATTACCCATAGCCCTAATGCTAGCCATAAACATCACACAAACGTAGCCCTTATCCTAGCCCTAAACCTAGCCCTTATTATAACCCTAACAAGAAGCCTAGACGTAACCCTAATCCTAACCCTTGCCCTAACCCTAATTCTAGCTCAAACTCTAACCTTAATCTAAACATAACCCTAACCCTAACATTAGCCCTGACTCTAACCTAACCTTCATGCTAGCCCTAATCCCAGCTCAAATGATAACACTTACCCCAAACCTAACCCTGACATGATCCCTAGGCCTAACCCTAAACCTAGTCCTAATTCTAACCTTAACCCTAGCCCTAAACTTAGCTCTAACTCTATCCATTACCCTAAAGATAAGCCTAATCCAAATGCTAACCCTAGGCCTAACGCTAAAACTAGTGCTAACACTAACTCTATTCAGTACTGTAAACCTAAAGTGAACCCGGAAACTAACCCTATAAATTACCCTAACCTGAACCCTAACCCTATCCCTAATGCTAATTCAAGCCTTAACCCTAAATCTTAACTAACCCAAACCCTACTCGAACCCTGACCCTCATAATACACCTAGCTTTAAACCTGACCCTTACCCTAAACCTAACCCTTACACTAGACCTAGCCATAACTTAACCCTAAAACTAACCATAACTATGAACCCAGACCTGACAATAGCCCCAGCCCTAATCCTAGCCCTAACATTAGCACATACACTAGTCCTCATTTTAGGCCTATACCTAGCCTAAATCCTAACCCAAACCCTAACTCTAGCCCTATCTCTAATTTTAACCCTCATCTTAGACCTGAACTTAGGTATAACCCCATCCTTTCCCTTAACCCTATCACTAACCCTAACCCTAACACAAACCATATCTCTAGCCCTAACCATAGACCTAACCCTAACACTAACCCTAGCACTTCTCCTAGCCCTAATTTATCCCTAACCCTAAATCTACCCCTAACCTTGGCCTAAGACTAACTCTAACTCTCCCCTAGCCCTATTTCTAGTTCTAACCCTATCCATTACAATAAACCTAACACAAGCCCTAACCTTAGCCCTAACCCTAGCCCTAGCCCCTACCCTAGATCTAACTATAACTCTACATTTGAACCTAACCCTAAGCCTAATCCTCAACCTACCACTAGACCTAACACTATCGCTAATGCTAAAACTAGCCATAATCCTAGCCTTATACCTTAAACAAACCGAGCCATTGTCCTAACACTAAATGTTAACCTAAACCAAACCCTAACCCTAAACTTAGCCATAACCTTCTATCTCTAATTCATGTCCTAGTCCTAAAATTAACCCTGACCCTGAATTATATTCTAACACTAACCTTAATTCTAAATATCACACTGACCCTAAAGATAGTGCTAACACTACTAGATCTAGACCAAATACTAACTCTAATCATAACCTTAGCTCTTATATTAGCCATAGCCCTAACCCTAGCCCTAAAACTAACAGAAAAACTAGCCCTAATCTGAGCCCTAACCCTAGAAATAAACCAAAACCTAAACCTAGCCCTAGCCCTAACCCTAACCCTAACCCTAGCCCTAGCCCTAAACCTAGCTCTAACTCTATCACTTACCCTAAACCAAACCCTATCCATAATGCTAACCTTAGCCCTAATTCTAATCCATAGCCTACTCCTAACCCTAACTCTATTTCTATTCCTAACCCTAGCCCTCATTCTAGCTCTAACCCTAACTCAAATCCTTACCCTAACACAAACCCTCAGTCTAAATCTGACCCTAACCCTGAACCAAACCCTAAAACTAGCCCTACCAGTAAACTTATACCTAAACCTAAGCCTAACAATAGCCATAGACATAAACCTAATCCTAAATATAGCCATAACTCTATACCTAGACCTAAAAATACCGTAGCCATAGCCCTAACATAATCCTTAACCTAAAGCAAACACTAACTCTATCCCTAGACCTAACCCTAGTCCTAATTCTGGCTTTCACCCTAAACCTAACTCTAACCTGAACACTGACCCTAACACTAACACTAAACCTAACTCTAAACCTGAACCTAACCCCAAACCTAAACCTATCACTAGACATAGCCATAACTCTAACCTTAAAACTAGCTCTAATAAGAACCCTAGATCTTACATTACACATAGCCTTAACCCTGGGCCTAAACCTAACACAAAATCTAGCCCTAATATGAGGCCTAAACCACCCTAAGCATATCAATGATCCTAAATGTAGCCCTAACCCTAACCCTCGCCTTACACATAACCATAGCTCAAAGCCTAACCCTTAGCCTAAACATAACCCTAGCCCTATTCCTAAACATAAATCTAACCCTAGCCCTAATCCTAACTTTAACCCTAGTACTAATCCTAGCTCTAACACTAACATTACCTTAACCCTAACCCTAATAATAACGCTAGCCCTAAACCTAACCCCATTTCTAACCCTAATCATAAACCTAACCCTCGACCAAACCCTTAACCTAACCCTTGCCATAAACTTAACCCTAAACTTTACCATGAATCAAAACTAAACCTATCCCTAAACCTAAATTTAATCATAACCTAAATTTAATCCTAAACCTAACCTTACATCTAATCCAATACATTACTCTAAAACCAACCGTAACCCTAATGAAAACCCTAGCCCTAACCTGAACCCTAATCCTAACCCTAACCAAAACCCTAACCTATACCTAACAATAAACCTAAAACTCCCCTATCCCTAAGCATAGATTAAACCCGAACCCTTATCCTAACCCTAACCCTAGCCCTAGCCCTAATCATAACCCTAACTCTAGCCGTAACCCTAACATTAAACCGAGCCCGAATCCTAGCCCTAATATAGCTCTATTCCTAACCCTAACCCAAACCCTACAATTAAGACTAACTACAATTCTCACACAAGACCTATCCCTATTTCTAACCCTATCGCTTTCCATAACCCTAACCCAAGCCCTAACCCTAGTCATAACCCTTGCAATATCCTTAGCCCTAGAATTAACTCTAAATTGAAACCTATCTCTAAAACTAACCCTAACCTGATGCCTCAGCCTAACCCTGAAACTAGCTCTAACCCTAATGGTAATCCTGAAATTAGCTCTTACCCAAGCCCTAGCCCTAAAACAAAACCGAGCCATACCCCTAACACTAATCCTTACCCTTGACCAAACCCTAACCCTACACCAGCCCTAAACCTAGCCCTAATGTGAAACCTAACCCTAACCCTAAACCTAACCATGACCCTGACTCATATCCAGACACTAAACATAGCTCTAAACATCACCCTAACCTTAAACCTAACCCTAACGCTAGGCCTAGCCCTAAACTTAACCCTAAAACTAATCCTAATTGTAACCCTATTTCTTACAGTAGCCATAACCATAACACTAGCCCTAACCCTAATACAAAACTGCCCTAATCCAAGCTTTAACACGAGATTTACCTCTAAACCTAATTCTTGCCCTAGTCCTAACCCTAGCTCTAACCCTATCCTATACCCTAAGCCAAATCCTCACCCTAATGTTAACCGTATTCTTAGCGCTAATTTTTAGCCTATCCAAAACCTAACTTTATAACTAGTCCTAACCCTAACCTTCATTCTAGATCTAACATTAACCTAAACTCTAACCCTATCCTTGACCATTATTTTGACCCTAACACTAATCTTAGGTCTAAATATAAACCTAATAGCCCTAACCTATCAAAAAGCCTAGCCCTAACCAAGCCCTACCTTAGCTTTAATCCTAAAACTAACCTTAACAATAACCCTAGCCCTAACTATAACCCTAAGCCTAACCCTAGACCTAATCCTAACCATAACCCTAGCCCTAACCCAAGCTCTAACCCTATTCATTACCCTAAGATAACTATAATCCTTATGCTAACCCTAGGCGGGACCCTAATCCTAGCATTAGCCTTAACCCTATCAATTAACCTACACCTAACCTGAACCCTAAACCTAACTGTGTTATTACCCGATCCCTAAACATAAGACTAATTTGAGTCCTAAACCTAAACTTAACCTAACCCAAACCCTAACCTTGACTCTGACTCTAATAATACCCATAGCTCTAAACCTGACCCTAAAGGGAAACCTAAACTTTACAATAGACCCAGCCATAAACCTAATCCTAAAACTATCCCTAACCATATCTTAGGCCTGACATTCGCTCTAGCTCTAATTTAGCCCTAACCCTAATACAGAAGTTAGCAAACAACCTATCCATGAACCTCACCTTAATCGTAACCCTAACCCTAACGTTAGCCCTAACCTTAATGCTAAATCTCACCCTAGTCTAAAACTAGCTATGTTCCCATCCCTTACCCTAAACCTAAATCTAACACTAACCCTAGCCCTAACCCTAGGCCTACACTAACACTAACCCTAGCCCTAATCCAAGCCCTAATTTAGCCATATCCCTAACCCTAATTCTAGCCCTAAGACTAACTCTAACTCTCACACTAGCCCTATACCTAGTTCTAACACTATCCTTTACCATCACCATACACCTAGCCCTAAACGTAGCCCTACCCTAGCCCTATACTTAGCCCAATCTCAAAACCTAGATCTAAACCTAACTCTAAATTTAATCTTAACCCTAAGACTAAATCTAACCATAACTCTACTTTTATCCCTAATCCTTAACTTAAGCCTAAATCTCACACTTACACTAGCGCTAACCGTAAGACTAATCTTAAAACTAGCCCTAACCCTACCCCTAGCTCTAAAACAAAACAGAGTCATAGCCCTAACCTTAACCCTTATCCTACACCAAACCCTAACTCTACACCTAGCCCTAACCCTATCCCTAATTATAGTTTAAACCTAACCTGAAAACTAACTCTGACCCTAACACTAACCCTGGCTCTAAACATCATCATCACTGTAAACCTAACCCTAACACTAGACCTAGACCTAACTCTAACTCTATACCTAACTGTAATCATAAACCTACTTCATACATTAGCGGTAGCCTTAACCCTAGCCCTAAACAAACCCCAAACCTACCCTTAATCCGAGTCCTAAACCTAGCTTTAACCCTAAAATTACACCTAACCCTAACAGAAACACTAGCCGTAATCTTATACATAATCCTAGCCCTAACCTTAGGGATAACCCTATCCATTGCCCTAATGATAACCCTAACCCTTCTGATAACCCTAGGCCTAACCATAACCCTATACATTACACTAAACCAAACCTAAACCCTAAACCTAACACTGTCATTACCCTAACCCTAAATATAACACTAATTCAAGCCCTGCACCTAAACGCTAACTTAACTCAAACCCTAATCCTGACCCTGATTCTAAAAATAACCCTAGATCTAAACCTGACCCTAACCAAAAATCTAACTAAAACTGGACCAAGCCATAAACCTAACAAAAATCTATCCCTAACTGTAACCATAGTCCTGACATTAGCCATAGCCCTAATACTGTCCCTAACCCTAAAACAAATCCTAGTCTTCATCATAGCCCTAAACATACCCTTAATCATAACCCTAACCCTATCCCTAGTTCTAACCCTAATAATAACCTTCATATTGCCCTAAACCTAGCTATAACCACATCCTTAGCCTAAACTAAACCCTAACTGTAACCCTAACCCTAATGGTAACCCTTGCCTTTTTCTTAGCCCTAGCAATAACCCTTGCCATATCCTTACCCTTAGCACTAACCTTAGGCAAAACATAACTCTAAATCTAGCCACAACCCGAAGACTAAGCCTACCCCTAACACTAGCCCAAACCATAATACGAATCCTAAAACAAGCCCTAACAATAGCCCTATCCCTAAAACCAAACTGAGCCATAGCTCTAACCCTAACCATTAACCTAAGCAAAACCCTAACCTTACACCTAGACCTAACCCTAGTCCTAATTTGAGTTGGAAGCTGAACCCTAAACCTAACACTGAACCTGACACTGACCCTAACACTTCTAGCTCTAAACATCACCCTAACCCTAAACCTAACCTTAACGCTAAACCTAGCACTAAAACCCTAAAAATAACCCTAATTGTAAACCTAGTACTTACATTAGTGTAATCCTAAGCCTAGCTCCAACATAACCCAAAACCTAGCCCTAATCCAAGCCCTAACCCTAGCTTTAAACTTAACCTAACCCTAACACTATCCCTAATTGTAACCATAACTCTAGCCTTAAACTGATCTCTAACTCTATTCCTTACCATAACAATAACCCTAACCATAATGATAACCCTAGGCATAAACCTAACCCTATCCCAAATACTAACACGTCCATTACCCTGAACCTAACCTGAATCCTAAACCTAACCTTATCATTACCCTAACCCTAACCTAAAACTAACCCAAGCCCAAACTTGAAACCTTAACCTATCCCAAACCCTAACCCAGACCTTGACCCTAATAATACCCCTAGCTCTAAACTTGACTGTAACCCAACACCTAACCCTTAGCCTAGACATAGCCATAAACCTAATCCTAAAACTTTCTTTAATCATAATTCTGGACCTGAAATTAGCCCTAGCCCTAATCTTAGCTCTAACCCTAAAAACACACCTAGCCCTTATCCTAGCCCTAAAGCTAGCCTTAATCATAAGCTTAACTCTAGCCCTACACCTAACCCCTATTCTAACCCTCACCCTACCTCTAAACCTAGCTATAATGTCATCCCTTACCTAAATTTATCCCTAACCCTAACCCTAACCCTAGGCATAAGCTAAACACAAAACCTAGCCCTAATCCTAGCCCTAATTTAGCTCTATCTCTAAACCTATCCAAACCCTAGCCCTAAGATTAACTCTAACTCTTGCCCTAGTCCTATACCTAATTCTATCCCTATCTGCTACTGTAAACCTAACACTAGCCCTAGCACTTGCCCTAAAGTTAGTCCCAGCCCTGACCCTAACACTAAATCTAACCTTAAGCCTAACTCTAACACTAGCCTTAACCCTAATGCTAATCGTAAAACTAGCCTTAACCCTAATCTTAGCAGTAAACCAAAACTGAACAATAGCCCTAACCCTAAACCTTTAACTTAAACCAAACACTAACACTACACCTAGACCTAAACCTAGCCCTAATTCGAGTCCTAAGCCTCACCCTAAAACTAATCCTGACCCTGACTCATATCCTAACACTCACCCTAGCTCTAAACACTGCCCTAAACTCAAACTGAACACTATCATTAACAATGGCCCCAATTCGAGTCTAAATGCTAACCATAAAACTAACCCTGACCCTGACTCCTATCCTAACAAGAACTGTAGCTATAAATATTACCCTAACCTTAAACCTAACCCTACCACTCAACCTACCCCTAACCCTAACCCTAAAACTAACCCTAATGGTAACCCTAGTTCTTTCATTAATCCTAGCTATTACCCTAACACAAACCCTAGCTTATCATAGCCCTAAACATAGCCTTAATTTTATTTCTAACCCAAACCCTAGGCCTAATCCTAACACTAACTCTATACCTAATCTTAGCCCTAATTTAGCCCTATCCCTATCCCTAATCCCACTTCTAGCCCAAAGACTAACTCTAACTCTCACCCTAACCCTAACCCTAGTTCTAACTCTATCCGTTACTAGAACCCTAATCCTAGTCCTAACCCTTAGTTTAACCCTAGACCTATTCATAGCTGTGGCAATAACCCTAGATCTAACCCTAATAAATTTAACCCTAACCCTAAGCCTAAACCTAAACCTAACACTAGCCCTAACACTAATGCTAATCCTAAAACTAACTGTAACACTAGATCTAGCCTTAAAACAAAACCGAGTCATAGCCATGACCCTAAACCTTAACCTAAACCAAACCCTAACCCTACACCTAGCCCTAACCATATCCCTAATTCTAGTCCTAACCCTAACCCGAAAACAAATCTGACCCTGACTCTGACCCTAACACTAACCCTGACTCTAAACATCATCATCACTATACACCTCAACTTAACATTAAACCTAGCCCTAACTCTAACCCTATAACTAGTGCTACTTCATACATTAGCCGTAGCCTTAACCTAAATGAAAACCTAGCCTTAATCCGAGTCCTAAATGTAGCTTTAACCCTAAATTTAAACCTAACCCTAACCCAAACCTAGCCCTAATCCTATACACAATCCTAGCCCTAAACTTAGGTCTCAACCTATCCATTACCTTAATGATAACCATAAACCTTAAGCAAACCCTAGGCCTAACCCTAACCCTATCCATTACACTAAACCAAAACCTAAACCCTAATATTAACCCTGTCATTACCCAAAACCTAAACTCTAACCTAACCCAAACCCTAACCCTGACCCTGACCCTAAAAATAACCCTAGATATAAACATGTATCTTACCCTAAACTTAATCCTTACACTGGACCAAGCCATAAACCTAACACTAAATCTAGTCCTAACTATAACCCTACACCTGACATTAGCCCTAGCCATAATACTATCTCTAACCCTAACACAAACCCTAAACTCCATCCTAGCCATAAACCCAGCCTTAATCATAACCCTAACACTAACTAAGCCCTAACCCTAATACTAAAACTTGCCCTAGACCTAAACCTAGCCAAAACCACATCCCTTACCCTAAACATAACCCTAACTCTTACCCTAACCCTTTTCGTCACAATTGCCCTATCCTTAGCCCTAGCTTTAACACTAGATCGAAACATAACGTTAAATCTAACCCTAACTCGATGCCTAAGCCTAAAACTAGCCCTAACCCTGATGCTAATTCTAAACCTAGTCCTAACCGTAGCCCTAACACTTACCCTAGCCATAATTTAGCCCTATCACTAACCTTAACCCTAATCCCAGCCCTAAGAATAACTCTAACTCTCACACTGGCCCTATCACTCCTTCTAATCCTATCCCTTCCCATAAGCCTAACCCTATCCCAAATTTTAGTCCTAACCCTTGCCCTATCCTTAGCCCTAGCACTAACCTTAGACAAAAACCTAACTCTAAATTTAACCCTAAACCAGAGCCTAAGCATAATTCTAAGACTAGCCCTAACCCTAACACTAATCCTAAAAATTACACTAACCTTAACCCTAGCCCTAAAACCAAACTGAGCCAAAGCTCTAACCATAACCCTTAACCTAAAACAAGCCCTAACCCTACACCTAGCCCTATCCTCAGCCCTAATTCGAGTTTTAAGCCAAACCCTAAAACTAACCCTGACCCTTACTCTGACCAGAACAGTAACCCGAGGTCTAAACAACACCCTAACCCTAAACTTAAACCTAACAGTAAACCTAGCCATGAAACACTAAAATTAGCCATAATCATAACCCTAGTACTTACATTAGCTGTAACCCTAACCCTACACTAACATAACCCCAAACCTAGCCCTAATCATAACCATAACCCTAGCTCTAAACTTATTTCTAACTCTATCCATTACATAACCCTAACCCTAATGCTAATTCAAGCCCTGTCTTTAAGCCATAACCTATCCCAAACCCTAACCCAGAACTTGACCCTAATAATACCCCTAGCTATAAACCTCACACTAACCCTAAACCTAACCCTTACACTAGACGTACCCATAATCCTAACCTAAAACTATATTTAATCATAATTCTGGACCTGAAATTAGCCCTAGCACAAATCCTAGCCCTAAACCTAGCCTTAATTATAACCCAAACCCTAACCACAGCCCTATCTCTAATTATAACCCACACCCTACCTCTAAATCTAGCTATAAAGCCATCCCTTACACCAAAATTTGCCCTAACTCTAAACCTAAACTCTAAACTCTAATTCTAACCCCTAACCCTAACCCTAAACCTAACACTAACCCTAACACTAGGCTTAACCTAAACACTAAACCTAGCCCTAATCCAGCCCTAATTTAGCACTATCTCTAACCTTAACCCTAACCCTAGCCCTAAGACTAACTGTCAACCTAGCCCTATCCCTAGTTCTAACTGTATCCCTTACCATAACCCTTGCCCTATCCTTAGTTCTAGCTCTAACCCTAGATCTAACCCTAATTCCAAATTTAACCATAACACTAAGCCTAAGCCTAACAAAACCAAGCATAAGCCCTAACCCTACACCGTAATTAAACCCAACCCTAACACTACAACTAGAAAAACCCTAGCCCTTTTTCGCGTACTAACCCTAACTTTAAAACCAACCCTGACCCTGATTCATATCTTAACACTCACCCTAGCTCTAAACACTGCCCTCACCCTAAACTGAACCCTTACAGTAACCCAGCCCTAATTCGAGTTCTAACTCTAACACTAAAACTAAGCCTTACCCTGATTCCTATCCTAACAAGAACCCTAGCTATAAATATCATGCTCACCTTAAACCTGACCCTAACACTAAAACTAAGCCATACCCTAACACTAAAACTAACCCTAAAGGTAACCCTAGTTCTTACATTAGCCATTGCCCTAACCCTAGCCCTAAACCTAACACAAGAACCCTAGGCCTAATCCCAGCCCTAAACTTAGCTTTAACCCTAACTCTAACCATAACCAAAGCCCTAAACCTAGCTCTAAACCAATCCCTTACCCTAAGCAAAACCCTAAACCTAAAGGTAACCCTAGACCTATCACTAGTCCTTAGGCTAACCAAAACACTAACCGTAGTAATAGCCCTTACCCTTGCCCTCATTCTAGATCTAACCCGATACAAAACCCTAACACTAACCCTGACCCTTTTACTGACCTACCAATAATCCTAGGTCTATCCTAACCCTAACCCTAACCCAAAACCTACCGCAATCCTATCCCTTGACCTAATCCTGAACCTAACTCTCAGCCTGGCCCTAATCATAACTCAGAACCTAACCCTTACACTAAACATAATCTTAACCAAACCCTAGTTCTAACTCTCACCCTAAGCCTAAATTAAGACTTAATCCTAACCATAACCCTAGCCCTAAACTTAAGTCTAACTGTATCATTACCCTAAATATAAACCTTACCCTAATGCTAACCCTAGGTCTAATCCAAAACATATCACTATCCCCAAACTTATTGCTTACCCTAAACCCACCCTGAACCCTAGACCTAATCCAATCATTACCCTAACCCTAACCCTAACCCTACTGCTAATTTTAACCCTAAACCTAAATTCAAACCAGAACCAAACCCTAACCCTGACACTGACCCTAATAACTCCCCTAGCTCTATAACTCACTCTTACCCTATACCCAACCCTTACACTAGACCTAGCCATAAAACTAACCCTAAAACTATCCCTAAGCATAAACCTAGACCTGATATTAGCCCTAGCCATGACACTAGCCTTAACCCTAACATAAACCCTAGCCCTTATCCTAGCCCTAAACATAGCCTTAATTATAACCCTAACCATAACCCTTGGCCTAACTCTAACTCTAACCTTAGCCCTAATTTAGCCCTATTCTTAACCTTAACCCTAACCCTAGCTCAAAGATTAACTCTAACTCTCACCTTAGTCCTAACCCTAATTCTAACCCTATACTTTACTGGAACCCTAATCCTAGCCCAAACCATAGGTCTAACACTAGCCCTATTCATAGCCTTAGCCACAACCCCAGATCTAACCCTAACTCTAAATCTAACCCTAATTCTTAGTAAAACCTAAACCCAACCCTAGCCCTAAACCTAAGGCTAATCCTAAAACTAGCACTAACCCTAGCTCTAAAACAAAACCAAGCCATAGACCCAACCTTAATCCTTAATATAAACTAAGCCCTAACCCTACTCTTACCCAGAACTCTAGCCCTAATTTGAGTTGTAAGCCAAACTCTAAAACTAACCCTGACCCTGACTCTGACCTTAACACTAACCCTAGCTATAAACATCACCTTAACCCTATACCTAAATATTACAATAGACCTAGACCTAATCCTAACCCTAAAATTAGCCCTAATTGCAACCCTGGTGCTTACATTAGTCATTACCCTAAACCTAGCCTTAACTTAACCCAAACCTAGCCTTATTCCGAGCACTATCCCTAGATTTGCCTCTAACCCTAACCCTATCAATAATAGTAACTATAATCCTAGCTGTAATCCTAGATTTAACCCTAACTCTAACCCTAAGCCTAACCCTATCAATAATCATAACAATAACCCTAGCCGTACCCTAACTCTAACCCTATCCATTACCCTAACCATAACCCTAACCCTAATGCTAAACCTGGGCCTAAACCTAACCCTATCCCTAATTCTAACCCTATCCATTACCCTAAACCTAAGCTGAAATATAAACCTAACATTATATTTACCCTAATCCTAATTCTAATGCTAATTCAAGCCCTAATATTAAACTTTAACCTATCCAAAACACTAATCACGACCCTTACCCTAATAGTACCCTTAACTCTAAACCTGACCCTAACCCTAAACCTATCCCGTATACTAGACATAGCCATAAGCCTAACCCTAAAACTATTTTAACCATAACACTAGACATGAAATTAGCCCTAGCCATAATTAGCGTAGTGCTAATCCTAGCCTTTATTTAATCCTATCCTAACCCTAAACCTAGCCATAAGACTAACTCTAACTCTTGCCCTGGTCCTAGCCCTAGTTCTATCCTTAGACTTAATCCTAATTCTAGATCTAAGCCTAAGTCTAAATCTAAACCTAATTCTAAATTTAACTCTAAAATAAGTCTAAACCAAACTGTAACACTACCCCTAACCATAACGCTAATACTAAAAGGTGCCCTATCCCTAGCCCTAGCCATAAACCAAAATCTAGCAATAGCCCTAATCCTAACCCTTAACCTAAATCAAACCCTAAACCTACAACTAACACTAAAACTAACTCTAAAACTAACAATGACACTGACACTGACCGTAAAACTAATCCTAGCTCTAAACATCACCCTAACTTTTAATTAACCCCAACACTATATCTAGCCTTAACCTAACCATAAATCTAGCTTTAATCATAACCCTAGTTCATACATTAGTCATTGTCCTAAACGTAGCCCTAACCTAACACAAATTCTACCCCTAATCCTAGCCCCAACCCTAGCTTTAATCCCTAATACTAGGCCTAACCCTAACACTAGCCCTAACCCTAAACTCTAACCCTATTCCTTACACTAAGCCAAACCCTAAACCAAATGCTAACCCTTGTCCTAATCCTAATTCTTAGCCTAGCTTAAACTCTAACCATGATACTTGTCTTTACCCTAGCCCTCATTCTATATTTAAACCTAATCCTGACCCCCTTTGCAAAGGGAACGAAATGCTGCCATTTGCATAGGATACCAACATGGCAGAGATCTGATGTCATCAGAAAGTGGCCGAGGAGATAACTTCATCAATACCAGCGGCGACAGAAACAGTTGGTCTCCTGGTAGGGAGGGTGAGTAATAGACACCCGAGTCTCTCTTGCTTTATCGTCGAGCCAGAGGGGAGGAGCGGGGGCCGCCGCCCGCGCCCAGAGCAGGCCCAGCGGCTTGCCGGCGTGGTGGTCGTGTGACCCCAATTGGAGAGGGGGCGGAGCGGAGCCGCCACCCGAGCCCGCAGGGTGGGCAGACCTGTGACCAACCTGCAGATCATGCCCAGCAGTCTGTGGGTGTGGTAGGAGGGGCAGGGAAGAGCCGACGCCCGCGCCTGCAAGGTAAGCAGACCTGCGACAGACCGGCGGGATCAGGCCCAGCGGCCTGCCAGCGTGGTACACACGTCACCCCAACTGGAGTAGGGGGCAGAGCAGCGCCTTCGCCCGCGCCCCTGTACAGGCCCAGCGGTCCGTGGGTGTGGTAGACAAGTCACACCAATTGGAGGGGGGGCAGAGCAGAGCCTCCGCCCGCACCTGCAGGGTAGGCAGACCTGCGACCGACCGGCGTATCAGGCCCAGTGGCCTGCCAGCGTGATACACACGTCACCCCAATTGGAGTACGGGCAGAGCAGAGCAGCCTCCAGCGCCCGGAATAAGCCCAGCGACCCGCCAGCGTGGTAGACACGTCACCCCAATTGGAGTAAGGGCAGAGCAGAGCTGCCGCCCGCGCCTGCAAGGTAGGCAGACCTGCGACCGACCGGCAGTACAGGCCCAGGGGTCCACGGGTGTGGTAGACACCTCACACCAATTGGAGGAGGGGCAGAGCAGAGCCACCACCCGTGCCTGCAAGGTAGGCAGACCGCCACCCAACACTGCAAAGGAGACTTTACAACTATACAAGAGCAATATAAATATATAGGGGAAAAAATTTTCAAAAACACAACAGTTTCACCAAGCAGAAAGAAACGCAAGCAGTATGAAAAGACAAGGCAAGAAAGGACCACAAGCAATGCAGGTCAACTCAACTTTAGAAGAGGTAACAGCTGCAGCAGATGGAATGTCAGATAAAGAATTCAGGATATACATGCTTCAGATGATCTGGAGTATCAAGGAAGACATTAGACAGCAAAATCAGACAATGAAAGATCACTTAGACAATGAATTACACAAACAAATCCAGGAAGCAAAGGATCAACTATACAGGGAGACAGAGGCTATAAAAAACAAACAAACAGAAATCCTAGAAATGCAGGAAGCAATAAATCAACTTAAAAACTCAATTGAGAACACTACCAGCAGAGTAGAACACTTAGAAGATAGAACAACAGACAATGAAGACAAAGTATTTCAACTTGAAAAGAACATAGACAGCTCAGCAAGACTGTTAAGAAACCATGAGCAGAACATCCAAGAAATATGGGATAACATAAAGAGACGAAACTTAAGAGTCATTGGGATACAGGAAGGTATAGAGCTCCAAACCAAAGGAATGAGCAATCTATTCAATGAAATAATACGAGAAAACTTCCCAGACTTGAAGAATGAGACAGAATCCCAAATCCTAGAAGCCTACAGGATGCCGAATGTGCAAAATCATAAGAGATCCACACCTAGACACATTATAATGAAGATGCACAACATACAGAATAAGGAGAGAATTTTAAAAGCTACAAGAGAAAGGAAGCAGATTACATTTAGGGGTAAGTCAATCAGGATAATAGCTGATCTTTCAACACAGACTCTGAAAGCTAGAAGATCCTGGAATAACATATTTAAAACACTGAAGGAAAATGGGTTCAAACCAAGAATTGTGTATCCAGCGAAATTAAGCTTCAGGATGGAAGATGAAATTAAAACCTTCCACGATAAACAAAAGTTAAAAGAATTTGCAGATAGAATACCATCTCTTCAAAACATCCTCAGCAAAACATTACAGGAAGAGGAAATGGAAAATAACAATGAAAACCAACAGTGGGAGGTAGGACAGTAAAGGGGGGGGGGAGATAATCAAAGAGGAAAACAAACCATGTATAGTAACATAAATAAACAAATATGGCTGGAAAAACAACCCATATCTCAATAATAACCCTAAATGTTAATGGCTTAAACTCACCAATTAAGAGACACAGGCTAGTAGAATGGATCACAAAACAAGACCCAACAATGCTGCCTACAGGAGACGCATTTGATAGGAAAAGACATACATAGGCTGAAGGTGAAAGGTTGGGAAAAATCATATCACTCATATGGACTTCGGAAACAAGCAGGAGTGTCCGTACTCATATCAATTAAAATAGATTTCAAGCCAAAGTTAATCAAAAGGGATAAAGAGGGACACTACATACTGCTTAAGGGAACCATACACCAACAAGACATAACAATCATAAATATATATGCCCCAAACAATGGTGCAGCTATGTTCATCAAACAAACTCTTCTCAAGTTCAAGAGTCTAATAGACCACCATACAATAATCATGGGAGACTTCAACACACCTCTCTCGCCACTGGACAGATCTTCCAAACAAAAGTTGAATAAGGAAAATATAGAAATCAATAACACAATTAATAACCTAGACTTAATTGACATATATAGAATACACCACCCAACATCAAGCAGTTACACTTTTTTTTCTCAGTAGCACATGGATCCTTCTCAAAAATAGATCATATATTATGTCACAGGGCAACTCTTAGACAATATAAAGGAGTAGAGATAATACCATGCATCTTATCTGATCATAATGGAATGAAACTGAAAATCAATGATGAAAGAAGGAAGGAAAAAGCATACATCACTTGGAGAATGAACAATAGGTTACTGAATGATCAATGGGTTATAGAAGACATCAAGGAGGAAATTAAAAAATTCTTAGAGATAAATGAATACACAGACACAACGTATCCGTATCTATGGGACACATTGAAAGCAGTTCTAAGAGGAAAATTCATTGCTTGGAGTTCATTCCTTAAAAAAAGAAAAAAAAAACAACAACAACAAATAAATGATCTCATACTTCATCTCAAAATCCTAGAAAAAGAAGAGCAAAACAACAGCAAAAGAAGTAGAAGGCAAGAAATAATGAAAATCAGAGCTGAAATTAATGAAATCGAAACAAAAGAAACAATTGAAAAATTGACAAAACTAAAAGTTGGTTCTTTGAAAAAATAAACAAAATCGATAGACCCTTAGCCATGCTAGCGAAGAGAAGAAGAGAGAGAACTCAAATTACTAGCATACGGGATGAAAAAGGCAATATCACAACAGACACTTCAGAAATACAGAAGATAATCAAAAATTATTTTGAAACCTTATACTCCAATAAATTAGAAGATAGTGAAGGCATAGATAAATTTCTTAAGTCATATGATCTGACCAGATTGAGTCAGGAGGATATAGACAACCTAAACAGACCAATATCAATTGAGGAAATAGAAGAAACCATCAAAAGACTACCAACTAAGAAAAGCCCAGGACCGGATGGGTATACAGCAGAGTTTTACAAAACCTTTAAAGAGGAACTAATACCAATATTTTTCAAGCTACTTCAGGAAATAGAAAAAGAGGGAGAACTTCCAAATTCATTCTACGAGGCCAACATCACCCTGATACCTAAACCAGACAAAGACACTTCAAAGAAAGAAAACTACAGACCAATATCTCTAATGAACCTAGATGCAAAAATCCTCAATAAAATTCTGGCGAATCGGATACAAAAACATATCAAAAAAATTGTGCACCATGATCAAGTAGGATTCATCCCTGGGATGCAAGGCTGGTTCAATATACGGAAATCAATAAATGTTATTCACCACATCAATAGACTTAAAAATAAGAACCTTATGATCATCTCAATAGATGCGGAAAAAGCATTCGACAAAGCACAGCATCCCTTTATGTTCAAAACTCTACAAAAACTAGGGATAACAGGAACACACCTCAATATTGTAAAAGCAATCTATGCTAAGCCTCAGGCTAGCATCATTCTGAATGGAGAAAAACTGAAGGAATTCCCGCTAAAATCTGGAACAAGACAGGGATGCCCTCTCTCACCACTTCTGTTCAACATAGTTCTCGAAACACTGGCCAGAGCAATTAGACAGATGAAAGAAATTAAAGGCATAAAAATAGGAAAAGAAGAACTTAAATTATCACCATTTTAAGATGACATGATTCTATACCTAGAAGACCCAAAAGGGTCTACAAAGAAACTATTAGAGCTAATAAATGAATTCAGCAAAGTGGCAGGATATAAAATCAATGTGCATAAATCAAAGGCATTCCTGTATATCAGCGACAAATCCTCTGAAATGGAAATGAGGACAACCACTCCATTCACAATATCTTCAAAAAAAAAATAAAATACTTGGGAATCAACCTAACAAAAGAGGTGAAAGTCTTATACAATGAAAACTACAGAACCCTAAAGAGAGAAATAGAAGAAGATCTTAGAAGATGGAAAAATATACCCTGTTCATGGATAGGCAGAACTAACATCATCAAAATGGCAATATTACCAAAAGTTCTCTATAGGTTTAATGCAATGCCAATCAAAATCCCAACGGCATTTCTTGTAGAAATAGAGAAAGCAATCATGAAATTCATATGGAAAAATAAAAGACCCAGAATAGCAAAAACAATGCTAAGCAGGAAGTGTGAATCAGGCGGTATAGCGATACCAGACTTCAAATTATACTACAGAGCAATAGTAACAAAAACAGCATGGTACTGGTATCAAAACAGGCGGGTGGACCAATGGTACAGAATAGAGGACACAGAAACCAATCCACAAAACTACATCTATCTTATATTTGATAAAGGGGCTAAAAGCACGCAATGGAGGAAGGATAGCATCTTCAACAAATGGTGCTGGGAAAACTGGAAATCCATATGCAACAAAATGAAACTGAATCCCTTTCTCTCGCCATGCACAAGAGTTAATTCAAAATGGATCAAGGAGCTTGATATCAAATCAGAGACATGCCATCTGATAGAAGAAAAAGTTGGCTACGATCTACATACTGTGGGGTCGGGCTCCAAATTCCTCAATAGGACACCCATAGCACAAAAGTTAATAACCAGAATCAACAAATGGGACTTACTCAAAATAAAAAGTTTTTTTTCTCAGCAAAAGAAACAATAAGAGAGGTAAATAGGGAGCCTACATCCTGGGAACAAATCTTTACTCCTCACACTTCAGATAGAGCCCTAATATCCAGAGTATACAAAGAACTCAAAAAATTAGACAATAAGATAACAAACAACCCAATCAACACATGGGCCAAGGACCTGAACAGACACTTCTCAGAGGAGGACATACAATCAATCAACAAGTACATGAAAAAATGCTCACCATCTCTAGCAGTCAGAGAAATGCAAATCAAAACCACCCTAAGATACCATCTTACTCCAGTAAGATTGGCAACCATTATGAAGTCAAACAACAACAAGTGCTGGCGAGGATGTGGGGAAAAGGGTACACTTGTACATTGCTGGTGGGACTGCAAATTGGTGCAGCCATTTTGGAAATCAGTATGGAGATTTCCTAGAAAGCTGGGAATGGAGCCACCATTTGACCCAGCTATTCCCCTTCTCGGTCTATTCCCTAAAGACCTAAAAAGAGCATGCTACAGGGACACTGCTACATCGATGTTCATAGCAGCACAATTCACAATAGCAAGACTGTGGAACCAACCTAGATGCCCTTCAATAGACGAATGGATAAAAAAAAATGTGGCAGCACTAAAAAATGTCAAAATCATAGAATTTGCAGGGAAATGGATGGCATTAGAGCAGATTATGCTAAGTGAAGCTAGCCAATCCCTAAAAAACAAATGCCAAATGTCTTCTTTGATATAAGGAGAGTATCTAAGAACAGAGTAGGGACGAAGAGCATGAGAAGAAGCTTAACATTAAACAGGGATGAGAGGTGGGAGGGAAAGGGAGAGAGAAGGGAAATTGCATGGAAATGGAAGGAGACCCTCAGGGTTATACAAAAGTACATACAAGAGGAAGTGAGGGGAAAGGGAAAAATAATACAAGGGGAAGAAATGAGTGACAGTAGAGGGGGTAGAGAGAGAAGAGGGGAGGGGAGGGGAGGGGAGGAGGGATAGTAGAGGATAGGAAAGGCAGCAGAACACAACAGACACTAGTATGGCAATATGTAAATCAATGGACGTGTAACTAATGTGATTCTGCAATCTGTATATGGGGTAAAAATGGGAGTTCATAACCCACTTGAATCAAAGTGTGAAATATGATATATCAAGAACTATGTAATGTTTTGAACAACCAACAATAAAAAATTAAAAAAAAATTCCATTCCATAGAAAATCCAAAAAAAAACCCTCACACTTACTCTAACACTAACCCTAGCCCAAACCCTAACACTAACTCTAAACATAAAACTACCCCTTACCCTAACCTGACATCTAACCCTATCCATTACCCTAACTCAAAAGATAATCTTAGCCCTAACCTTAACACTAATCCTAAACTTAAAGCTACCCCTAAACCTAACCCGACATCTAACCCTATCCATTAACCCAACTCTAAAGATAACCTTTGCCCTAACCCTAACACTAACCCTAACCTTAATCGTAAATCCAACCCTAGACATAATTCTAAACTTAACCCTCAC
The DNA here is from genome assembly GCF_047511675.1 of Marmota flaviventris. Classification (NCBI taxonomy): domain Eukaryota; kingdom Metazoa; phylum Chordata; class Mammalia; order Rodentia; family Sciuridae; genus Marmota; species Marmota flaviventris. The sequence continues at coordinate 77,663 of NW_027288111.1, read as the reverse complement.
ATTAGCACTAACCTTAGCTTGAAACCTAACCTGTACCCTAAACCTAACCCAAACCCTAACCCTAGTCCTAGACCTACCCCTAACTCTACCCCTAATACTATTCTAAACCCTAGCCCTAACCCTAGCTCTAATGCTATTCATTACCCTAATAATATCCTTAACCCAAATGCTAACAGTAGGCCTAACCCTAACAGTTTCACTACCCCTAATCCCATCAATTACCCTAATCTTAACCTAATTCCTAAACCCAAACCTATCCATAAACCTAACCCTAATTTTAACCCTAACGCTAATTTGAGTCCTAACCCTAATTATTAACATAACACAAACCTGAAGCCCGACCCTGACCCTAAAAATACACCTTACCCTTAACATGGGCCTTACCCTAAACCTAATATTAGACCTAGTCATGAAGCTAACCCTATAACTATCCCTAGCTGTAACCCTAAACCTGACATTATCCCTATCCCTAAAACTTGTCCTAACCCTAACACAAACACTAATCCTCATCCTAACCCCAAATCTAGCCTTAAATCTAACACAAACCTAACCCTAGACCTAAACCTAATTCGAATCATTGCCCTAGCCCTAAACTTAGCTATAACCCCATCCCTTTCCCTAAACCTAACCCTAAACCTAATCTTAAACATAGCCCTTACCCTGGGCCTAACCCTAACACCAATCCTAGACATATTCCTAGCCCTAATTTAGCCCTAAACTTAACACTAACTCTAGCCTTAATACTAACTCTGATTATCGCCCTAACTCTATTCCTAGTTCTAACCCTATCTCTTACCATAACCCAAACACTAGAACTAACCTTAGTCTAACCCTAGCCATAAACCTAGCGCTAGAATTAACCATAACTCTAAATGTACCCCTAAGCCTAAACTCACCCTATCACTAGGAATCACTAACATAAATTTTAACACTACGTTTAACTTTTGCCTTAGCCCTAATACATAACGAGCCATGGCATTAACCCTTAACCTAAACCAAATACTAATCCTACATATATCCCTAAGCCTACCCCTAATTTGAGTCCTATCCCCAACCCTAATACTAACCCTGACCCTGACTATGAACCTAACACTAACCGTAGCTCAAAACATCACCCTGAAATTAAACCTAACCATAAAACTAGACTTAGCCCTAACCATAACCCTAAAATTAGCCTTAAGCATAACCCTAGTTCTTACATTAGCTGTATCCCTAACACTAGCCCTAATGTAATCCAAAAACTATCCCTAATGCGAGACCCAACCCTAGCTTTAACCCTAACTCTAAATCTCAACCAAGTCCTAACCCTTACCCTAAACCTAACCCTAACTTTAATCCTTGCAATAACCCTAACACTAACACTAACACTAACATTAACACTAACCATAACCCTAGCCCTAACCCCAGCTCTAACCCTATCCATTCCCCTACCCTAAACCTAATCCTAAACCTAATGGTAACCCTCGGCCTAACCCTAACACATTCACTAACCATAACCTATCCATTATGCTAAACATAACCCTAACTCTAAATCTAACAAAACTCTAAACCTAGATGAAACACTAACCCTAAAACTAGCCCTAATTTTATCCGTAGTTCTGACATTAGTCGTTGCCCTAAAGCTAACACAAAACCAGCCTATCCCTAATCCAAGCTCTAACCCTAGCTTTAACCCTAACCCTAAACCTAACCCTAGCCCTAATCCTAACCCTAACCTTAGCCCTAACACTAGCACTAACCATATCCCTTACCCTAAGCCAAACTCTAATCCTAAAGCTACCTTAGTCCTAAACTTAATTCTTAGCCTAACCCAAAACCTAACTCTATCACTAGTTCTAACCCTAATCTTTAATCTAGCTCTAACTCTATCCCAAACCCTAACCCTAAGCCTTACCCTTATTCTGACCCTAACACTAACCATAGGTCTAAACCTGACCCTAACACTAAACTGACCCTTAACATTGGCACTACCTGTAACCCTATAACAAACTTACGCTAACACTAGACCTAAACCTACACTTAATCTATTATCTAGTGATAACTCGAGGCCTAGCCCTAAACAAAAACTTAGTCCTAGCCCTAATAATAACCCTTAACCTAACCCAAACACTAACCCTACCCCTAGACCAAACCGTAGACCTAACGCTGGCCCTAACAATAAACTTAACCCTATACCGAACATTGACCCTTACTCTAACACAAACCCTAGCTCTAAACTTTATCCTAACAAAAGACATTACCCTAACACTAGACCTAGCCATATCACTAACCCTGAAACTAGCCATCACCATAGGCCAAAACCTACGTCTTACTCTATCCATTACCCTAACCCAAACCCTAATGCTAACCCTAGCCCTAACCCTCACACTGACTCTAAACCTTATCCTTATCCTAGTCCAAACACTAGCTCAATCCCTAACCCTTAAACTTAACCTAAACCTAACACTAACCCATGGCCTAAACCTAAACCTAAACTAAACCTTAGCCCTAATCCTAACCCTAACACTATCCCTAACCCTAGCTCTAAGCCTACATATTACCCTAACTCTAACCCTAACCTTAATAATAGGCCTAGCCCTAACCCTAACTCTAACCCTATCATTACCCTAACCCTAACCCTAACCCTGATGATAACCCTAGACTTTACCCTAAATCTACCCTAACCCTAACTCTAGACAAAAACCTAAACCTAACCCTTGCCATAGAGCTAATCCTTGCTCAAACCCTAACCATTACCCTAAACCTAACCCTAAGCCTATCCCTAATCCTAAACTTAAGCCAAAACCTAACCCTAACCCTAACCCTAACATGAAATCAACTCTATCCAATACCCTAAACCTAATGATAACCCTAGCCCTAACCTTAATACTAACCTTGAATCTTACCATAGCTATAACCTAGACCTAACCCTAAACCTAACCCTTGCCATAGAGCTAACTCTAGCTCAAACTCTAAACCATATCCTAAACATGAACCTAACCCTAACCCTAGGCCTAACCCTAACTCTAGCCCTAATATAAACCATAACCATAGCCCTAACACTATACATTATCCTAAGCACAACAATAAACCTAAGGCTAACTCTAGGCCTAACCCTAACCCTTTTGCTAACTCTAACCTTATCAATTACCCTAGACATAACATGAACCCTAAAACCAAACTTATCATTACCCTAACCAAACCCTTATGGTAATTCAAGCTCTAAACCTAAACTCTAATCTAAACCAAACCTGAAACCTTATTCTTACCCTAATAATACCCCTAGCTCTAAACGTGACCCTTACCCTGAACCGAACCCTTACACTAGACCTAGCCATAAATCTAACCCTCAATCTATCCCTAATGTAAGCCTACACTTGGCACTAGCCCTAGCCCTAACTCTTGCCATAACCCTAAAACAAAACCTAGCCCTCATCCTAGCCATAAACCTAGCCTTATTACTAAAAAAAAACATAACACTAGCCCTAACTGAATTCTAACCTTTGGCCTATCCCTAAATTTAGCGCTATCCCCACTAAACCTAACCCTATCCCTAAACCTAAACCTAAGCCTAAAACTAGGCCTAACCCTAATACAAACGCAAGACCTATTCCTAGCCCCAATTTAGCCCTAAACCTAACTTAACCCTAGCCCTAATATTTAGTCTAACTCCTGTCATAGTCCTATTTCTAGTTCTAACCCTATCCCTTACCATAATCCTATAACTTGCCTTTACATTAGCCCTATCCCTAAACTTGAACATAAAAACCAAACCCTAAGCTTACACCTAGCCCTAAACCTAGCCCTAATTTGAGTCCTATAACAAACCCTAAAACAAACCCCGACCCTGACACTGACCCTAACACTAACCCTACCTCTAAACATCACTCAAAACCTAAACCTAAACCTATCCCTAGCCTTAGCCCTAACCCTAACCCTAAAAATAGTTCTAATTGTAACCCTAGTTCTTACATTGGCTGTAGCCCTAAACCTAGCCCTAACCTAACCCAAAACCTATCCCTAATCGGAGCCCTAACACTACCTTTAACCCTAACGATAACCCTAATTCTAGCCCAAAACCTTACCCTAACCCTAACCCTAACCCTAACCCTTGACATAACCCAAAACCTAACCCTAACCTTAGCCTTCATCCTAACCATAAACCTAGCCCTAACCCCAGCTGTAATCCTATCCATTACCCTAATCCTAATCCTAACCCTAATGCTAACCCTAGGATAACCCTAAACCTATTCCTAACCTAAACCTATACATTACCCTAAACCTAACCTGAACCCTAAACCTAACCATATCCATAAACTTAATCCTAACCCTAAAAATATTAACCCTAAAACTATCTCTGACCATAACCTAGACTTGACATTAGCCCTAGCCCTTATGAAGCCCTAACCCTAAAACAAACTCTAGCTCTAATCCTAGCCCTAATCTTAGTCTTAATCCTCAACCTAACCCTGACCATAAACCTAACCCTAATTTTAACCCTAACCCTAGTTCTAAAGCTATCTATAACATCATACCTAACCATAACCATAACCATAACCATAACCCTAGCCAGAAACCTAGGGTCAGCCTTAATACTAAACCTAGCTCTAATCCTAGCCCTAATTAAGCCATATTTCTAACCCTAAATCTACCCCTAACACTAACACTAACTGTAACTGTCGCCCTAGTCCTATCCCTAGTTCTAACCCTATCACTTATGATAACTCAAACCCTAGCCCTAACCCTATCCCTAATCTTCAATGTAGCCCTAAACCTGGATAAAACCCTAATTCTAAATCGAACCCTAACCTTAAGCCAAAACCACACCTTAACACTAGCTGTAACCCTAACACAAATTTGAAACTAACTCTAACTCTAGACCTAGTCCTCAAGCCAAATTGAGCCATAGCACTGACCCTAAACCTTAACCTAAACCAAACCCTAACCCGACAGCTAGCCCTAACCCTAGCCTTAATTCGAGTCCTAACCCTAACCCTAGAACTAATACTGACCCTGACTCTGACCATAACACTAACCCTAGCTCTACATATCACCCTATCCCTAAACCTAATCCTAACACTAGACCTCAACATAAACCTAACCCTAAAACTATCCCTAATCATAATCCCAGTTCTTAAATTAGCCATAGCCCTAAACCTAACACAAAACCTAGCCCTAATCCAAGGACTAACCCTAGCTTTAATCCTAAGCCTAACCCTGGCCCTAACCTTAACCCTATCCCTAGTCCTAATCCTAGCTCTAACCCTATTTCTTACACTTAGTCAAACCCTCACCCTATTGATACCCTAGTCCTAACCCTAATTCTATGCCTATCCCAAACCCTAACTCTATTACTAGTAATAAACCTAGCCCACATTCTAGCTTTAAACTTAACCCAAACTCTAAACCTAATGCCAACCCTTATTCTGACACTAACTATAAACTTAGGTTTAAACCTGACCCTAACCCATACCCGAAAACCTAACACTAGCCCTACCAGTAACCCTAACCCTAAACCTAACACTAACACTAGCCCTTTACCTAAACCTAATTCTAAATATAGCCATAACCCTACTCTTAGCCCTAACAATAACTCTTAACCTAAACCAAACACTAACTCTACCTCTAGACACTCCCTAGTCATCATTCTGGACCTAACCCTAAACCTAATCCTAACCTGAACACTGACCCTTACCCTAACAAAAACCCTAACTCTAAACATTTTCCTAACCCAAAAACTAACCCTAACACTAGACGAACTCTAAATCTAGCCATAACCATAACTCTAGCTCTTACATCACCCATACACCTAAAACTAGCCCTAAACCTCACACAAAATCTATTCCTAATTACAGCCCTAAACTGATCCCCAAGCATAACCCTAACCCTAACCCTAGCCCTAACCATATCCCTAACCCTCATTCTAGCCCTAACCCTAGCTCAAACCCTAAACCTTACCCTAAAGATAACCCTAGCCCAAACTCTAAACCTCACTCTAACTCTAGCCCTAACCCTAACTGTAACCATAGCCTGAATCCTAGATCTAACTCAATCCATTACACTAACCATAACCCTAAAACTAAGGCTAACCCTAGCCCTAAACGTAATCCTAAACCTAACCTAGTCCAGACTAATCCTAACCCTCGCCCTAGCCCTACATCTAGCTCAATCCCTAATCCTTACACTTAACTTAACCGTAACACTAACCCAAGGCCTAACCCTAACCCTAACCCCAGCAAGAATCCTAACCTTAACCCTAGTCCTAACCCTAGTTTGAACCATACCCAATACCATAACCCTAAACTTAACCCTAATGATAACACTAGACCTAAAGCTATACCTACCCTAACTCTAAACATAAACCTAAACCTAGAACTAATAGTAAACTTAAACCTAACTCTAAATCTAAGCTAGCTCAAACCCTAACCCTAATTCTAAACCTAAACCTAACACTAACCTCAACCTAACCCTATATTTAACCTGACATCTAAACCTATTACCCTAACCCTAACTATAATCCTAGCCCTAACTGTAACACTAGTCATGACCATAACCCTAGACCAAACCCTAATTTAACCTTAGCCATAGCAAAAATCCTAGCTCAAACCCTAAACCGTCCCCTAAACCCAATCCTAAGTGTAACCCTCACCCTAAACTTGTTCATAACCCTAACTCTAGCCGTAATCCTAACCATGATCCTAGCTCTAACCTTAGGTCTAACCCTATAAATTACCCTAAAAATATCCATAACCGGGGCTGGGGATGTGGCTCAAGCGGTAGCGTGCTCGCCTGGCATGCGTGCGGCCCGGGTTCGATCCTCAGCACCACATACAAACAAAGATGTTGTGTCCGCCGGAAAAAAAAAAAAAAAAAAAAAAAAAAAAAAAAAAAACTGAAAAATAAATATTAAAAAATTCTCTCTCTCTCTCTCTCTCTCTCTCTCTCTCTCTCTCTCTCTCTCTCAAAAAAAAAAAATTGAAAAAAAAATATATATCCATAACCCTAATGCTAACCCTAGGCCTAACCCTAAACCTATCACAAACCCTAACCATATCCATTACCTTAAACCTAACCTGAACCCTAAACTTAACACTATCCATTACCCTAACCCTAATTCTAACTTAATGCTAATTTGAGCCTTAACCCTAAACCTTAACCTAACCCAAACCTGAAGCCTGACCCTGACCCTAATAATATCCCAGCTCTTAATCTGACCCTTTCCCTAAATGTAACACTTTAATTTGACCTAGCCATAAACCTAATCCTAAAAATATCACTAACTATAAACCTAGACATGACATTAGTCCTAGCCCTAATTCTTGCCCTAAACATAACACAAAACCTAGCCCTAATCCTAGCCTTAAATCTAGCCTTAAACCTAAACCTAACCATAACCTACCTTAGCCCTAACCCTAAAGCTAATCATAAAACTAGCCCTAACCCTAAACATAGCATTAAAACAAAACCGAGCAAAAGGACTAACATTAACCTTAACTTAAACCAAAACCTAGCACTACAGCTAGAATAACCCTAGCCCTAAATCAAGTCCTAATTATAACCTTAAATATAACCCTGTACCTGACTTATATCCTAACACTCATCCTAGCTCTTAACACCACCCTAAACTTAAACTGAACCCTAACACTAAACCTAGCCCTAATTCGAGTCCTAACACTAACCCTAAAACTAACCCTGACATCACTGGTATCCTAACACTAACTGTAGCTATAAATATCACCCTAATCTTAAACCTAACCCTAACACTTGACCTACTCCTACCCCTAACCCTAATTGTAACCCTAGTCCTTATATTAGCCATTGCCCTAACCTAGCCTTAAACCTCACACAAAATCTCGCTCTAACCTGAGCCCTAAACCTAGCTTTAACCCTTCACATAAACCTACCCCTAGCCCTAAACCTATGCCTTACCCTGAGCAAAACCTTAATTCTAATGGTAACCCTAGACCTATCCCTAATCCTTAGGCTTACAAATCCTAACCCTATTAATAGTCCTAACACTAGATCTCATTTTATCTCTAACGCTATTCCAAACCCTAACCTTAACCCTGACCCTTATTCTGACCATAACATAAACCCTAGGTCTAAACCTGACCCTAACCCTAAGTGAAACCCTAACCCTATCCCTACTTGTAACCTTATATCTAAACCTAAGCCTACCACTAGCTCTAGACATAAACCTAATTCTAAATCTAGCCTGAACTCTAGCTCTAGAACTAAACAAAAGTCTAGCCCTAGCCCTAACAAAACCTTTTCCTAACCCAAACATTAACTGTACCCCTAGACCTAAACCTAGTCCTAATTCTGGCTTTAACCCTAACTTTAACTCTAACCCAAACACTGACTCTGCCTTTAACACTAAACTTACTTCTAAACCTGAAACTAACCAAAACCTAAACCTAATTCTAGACCCAGCCATAACCCTAACCCTAAAACTAGCCCTAATCATAACCCTAGATCTTACATTACCCATAGCCCTAACCTTAGGCCTAAACCTAACTCTAAACATAGAGCTAATTTTAGGCCTAAACCTAGTTCTAAGCATAACCCTAACCCTAACACTAGCCCTATACCTAACCCTCGCCCTCACCTTAGTCCTAAGATTACTAAAAGCCTAACCCTTACCAGAAACATAAGCCCAGATCTATACCTAACTCTCACACTAACCATAGCCCAAATCCTAAACATAACCTAGTCCTAAACCTACCTCTAAACCTACCCATTATCCTAATCTTAAACCTAAACTTATTGATAATCCTAGCCCAAACCCTAATGTTATCCCTAACCCTAACCAGATGAATAACCATAGACATAACCCTAAAATTAAACTCAGCATAGCCCTAACTCTAGGTCAAACCATAAACCTAACCATAAACCTAAACATAACCATAGCTCTAATCCTAACCCTATCACTAATTCTAACTCTAAAAAATCTAAACCTAACGTAACCCTATCTGTTACCTTAACCCTAACCCTAATGTTAATGATAACCCTAGCCCTAACTCTAATCCTAAACCTAAACCTACCATAATGTTATCCCTAGACCTATCCCTAAACCTAGAACTAATCCTAGCTCAAAACCTAAACTTTATGCTAAACATAACCCTAAACCAACCCTAACCCTAGTTCTAACACTAACTCTAACCCTAACTCAAGGCATATTCCTAACCATAACTCTAATTCTAATCTAAGCTCTAACCCTATCAATTACCCTAACCATAACCCTAAGCCTAACCCTAGCCCTATCACTAACAATAACCATATCAATTACCCTAAACCAAACCTGAACCTTAAAACAAACCCTAACTATATTCCTAACCCTAACCCTAATGATAATTTGAGCTGTAAACCTAAATCCTTACCTAAACCAAATCCTAATCCTAAAATTTCCTGAGCTCTAATCCTGACCTTACCCTAAACCCAACCCTTACACTAGACGTAGCCATAAGCCTAACCCTAAAACTATCTTTAACCATAACCCTAGACCTGATATTAGCCCTAGCACCAATCCTTGTCCTGAATTTAATTCAACCACTAGCCCTTATCCTAGCCCTAAACCTAGACTTAATCATAACCCTAACCCCAGCCCTAGCCATAAAAGTAACTCTATCCCTCACCCTACGTCTAAACCTAGCTATAACGCCATTCTTTATCCTAAACTTAAAACTAACACTATCCCTATCGATAGGCCTAAGATGTATACTAACCCTAGTCCTAATCCTAGCCCTAATTTAACCCTATCCCAAACCCTAACTCTAATTTTAGCCCTATCACTAACTCTAACTCTCACACTAGCCCTATTCCAAGTCCTAAACATATCCCTTACCATAACTCTAAACATGGCCCTAACCCTTGCCCTATCCTGAATCCTAGCTTAATCCTAGATCTAACATAATTATAAATGTAACAATAACCCTAAGTCTAAGCCTAACATTAGCACTAGTCCTAAACCTAATACTAATTGAAAAACTACCCTAACTATAACCCTTGGACTAAAAACAAAACAAAACAACACAAAACAAAAAAAAAAAAAAATGGAGCAATAGAAGTAACTCTAACCCTTAACTTAAACCAAAAACTAAACTACAAAAAAATCTAATCCTAGCCCTAATCGAGTCCTAACCCTAACCTTAAAACTAACCCTCATACTGACTCCTATCCTAACTCTCACCTAGCTCTAAACATGATGCTAACCTTAAACAGAACCCTAACAGTAAACCTAGCCCTAATTTGAGTCCTAAAGCAAATCCTAAAACTAACCCTGACCCTGACTCCTATCTTAAAAATAACTCTAGCTCTAAATATCACCCTAACCTTAAATCTAACACTAACACTAGAAATACCCCTACCCTAACCCTAAAGCTAACTCTAATTGTAATCCTGGTTCTTACATTACCTGTTGCCCTAACCCTAGCCCTAACACTAACACAAAATCTAGCCCTAATCCAAGCCATACACCTAGCTTTAACCCTAACCCTAACCCTACCCTACCCCTAACACTAGCTCTAACCCTATCCCTAACCATAAGCAAAACCCTAACCCTAATGGTAACCCTAGATCTATCACCAATCCTCAGCCTAATCAAAACTCTCCCCATATTAATAGTCCTAACCCTAGCCCTCATTCTAGCTCTAACCCTAACCCAAACCTTAACTCTAACCCTGACCCTTACTCTGACCATAACACTAACCTAGGTCTAAACCTGACCCTAACACTAGACCAAACCATAACACTAGCCCTACCAGTAACCTTATACCTAAGCCAGACCCTATCACTAGCCCTAGACCTAAACCTAATCCTAAATCTAGACTTAACTCTAGTTTGAGACCTAAACAAAAACCTAGCCTTAGCCCTAACAATAACCCTTAACTTAACACAAAGACTAATCCTATCCCTAGACATAAACCTAGTCCCAATTCTGGCTTTAACCTTAGCTCTAACTCTAACCTGAACACTGACCCTGCCTTTAACACTAAACCTATCTCAAAACCTGACCCTAACCAAAAACCTAAACCTAACACTAGATATAGCCATAATCCTAACCCTACAACTAGCCCTAATAATAATCCTAGCTCTTGCATTAACCATAGCCCTAACTCTATGCCTTAACCTAACACAAAACCTAGAGAAAATTCTAGGCCTAAATCTAGCCCTAAGCGTAACCCCAACCCTAACACTAGCCCTAACCCTAGCCATAACCCTAACCCTACAACTAGCCCTAATCATAATCCTAGCTCTTGCATTAACCATAGCCCTAACTCTATGCCTTAACCTAACACAAAACCTAGAGTAAATTCTAGGCCTAAATCTAGCCCTAAGCGTAACCCCAACCCTAACACTAGCCCTAACCTTAACCCTAAACCTAACCCTAAGCTTAGTCTTAAACCTTACTCAAAGCCTAACACTTACCATAAATGTAAACTTAGAACTATACCTTACTCTAAACCCTAACCCTTTCCCTAACCCTGAACTTAACCCTATCCCTAATCCTAGCTCTAAACCTCAAACTTTCCTAACCCTAAACGTAACTGTATTGATAACCCTAGCCTTAACCCTAATGTAACCCTAACACTAACCCAAAAATTAACAATAAACCTAATCTTAAATCTAACACTCGCCATAGCGCTAACCCTAGCTCAAAACCTAAACCATACCATAAACCTAAACATAACCGTAGCCTTAACATTAACCCTAAAACTAAATCTAACCCTAAACCTAAACCTATATCTAACCATATCCATTACCCTAACCCTTATCCTAACCCTAATGATAACCCTAGCTCTAACCTTAACCCTAACCCAAACCTACCATACTTCTGTCCCTAACCTAAGGCTGAACCTAATCCTCGACCTAGCCCTATCACTAACACTAGCTCAAACCCTAGCCCTTACACTAAACATAACACTAGCCCAAAACCTAACCCAGTCCTAGCCCTAATCCTAACAATAACCATAGCCCAAACCCTAGCTCTAACTCTATCCATTACCCTAACCATAACCCTAAACCTAATGCTAAACCTAGCCCTAGCCCTAACCATAACCCTAACTCTATCCCTAGCCCTGATTCTAACCTGAAGCCTCCACCTAGCCCTAACCCTTACTCAATCCCTGACCCTTACCCTTAACCTAACCTTAAGAAAATGATCAGCCTAACCCTAACACTAGCCCTAATCCTAAACTTAAAACTAGACTTCACCATAACTCTAACCCCACCCATTACCCTAAACCTAAACATAAACATCATGATAACCCTAGCCCTAACCCTAAACCTCCTCTAACCCTATCTGTAAACCTATACCTAGACCGAACCATAAACCTAACCCTTGCCATAGTCGTAACTCTACCTCAAACTCTAACAATTATGCTAAACTCAACACTAACCCTAGTCTTAAACCTAAAACTAACCCTAATCCTAACCCAACATCTAAACCTGTCCATTACCATAACCCTAATGGTAACTCTAATCCTAACCTAGACCTAATCCTAAGCTTAACCTTATCCTTAGCACTTACCCTAGCTCAAACCCTAGCGCATACCCTAAACCTAACCCTAGACTTAACCCTAACCCTAACCCTAACTCTAGACCTAATCCTAACCCTAACTCTAGACATGAAACTAACCGTAGCTCTAAACCTAGCTCTAATCCTTTCCATTACCCTAATGATAACCATAAACCTAAATGCTAACTCTAGGCCTTACTGTAACCCTATCCATTACCCTAAATCTAACCTGAACCCTAAACCAAAGCTGAAGCCTAAACCTAACCTTATACATTACTCTAACCCTAACTCAAACCTAATGCTAATTTTGAGCCATAACCCTAAACCTCAACCTAACCCAAACCCAATACCTGACTCTGACTATTATAATAATCCTAGATCTCAACTTGAACCTCACCCTAAACCTAACTTTGAAACTAGACCAACTATAAATCTTACCTGAAAACTATCCTAACCATAACCGTCGACCTGATATTAGCCCTAGCCCTAATTCTTGCCATAACCCTAACACAAATGCTAGCCCTCATCCTAGTCCTAAACCTAGCCTTGATCCTAACCTGAACCCTAACTCTAGCCCTATCCCTAATATTATCCCTCACCCTAGTTCTGAACCTTGCTATAACCCCATCCCTTCCCCCAAATCTAACCCTAACTCTAACTCTAGACTTAAACCTTACACTAATCCTAGACCTGATCCTAGCCTTAATTTAGCCCTAATCCTACCACTAACACTAAGACTAATTCTAACTCTTGCCCTAGCCCTATTCCTAGATCTAACCCTATCCCTTACCATAACCCTAACACTTGCCCTAACCTTAGCTGTAACACTAGCCCTAGCCCTAACCCTAGAACTAACCATAACTCTAAGACCAACCCTAACCCTAAGCCTAAACCTCACACTAACACTAGCCTAACACTAACACTAATCCTAAAAACTAGCCCTAATCTAGTTCAAGCCCTAAAACAAAACCGAGCCATAGTCCTAACCCTAACACTTATCTAAATCAAAACCTAACCCTCCACCTAGCCGTAATCTTAGCCCTAATTCCAGTCCTAACCTAACCGTAAAACTAACTTTGAGCCTGACTCTGACCTTAAACTAACCCTAGCTTTAACATCGCCCTAAAAGTATATGTAAACCTAAAACTAGTACTAGCCCTAACTGGTAACCCTAAAAGTAGCCCTAATCATAAGTCCAGTTCTTACATTAGCCGTAGCCTTAACCTACCCCAAATCTATCCCTAAACTGAGCCCTACACCTCGTTTTAACCCTAACCCTAACCTTAGCCCTAACCATTACCCTAAACCTAACCCTAACTCTAAATCTGGCCCTAACCCTAAACCTAATCCTAGACTTAATCCTAACCATAATCCTAGCCCGAATTCTAGCTCTAACCCTATCCATTACCCTAAACATAAACCTAACTCTAATGATAACCCTTGCCTTTAAATTAACCCTAATCCTAAACCTAGACCTGACACTAACCCTAACCATCAACCTAGCCCTAACCATAGCTAAAACCCTAACACTTACCCTAAACCTAACCCTAACACTAACACTAGACCTCAACCTAACCCCTAGCCCTAATCCTAACCGTAAACCTAGACCTAAACCTATCCATTACCCTAAACATAAGCCTAACCCAAACATAGCTCTAAACATAGCTCTAACCTCACCCATTACCCTAACCATAATTATAAACATCATGATAACACTATCCCAAACCCTAAACCTACTCTAACCCTAACTCTAAAATTAACCCTAGTCCTAACCCTAAACCTACACTAAACCCTAACTTTAAACGTAACCCTAGACATAACCATAAACCTAACATTTGCCATAGTCCTAATCCTAGCACCAACCCTAAAAGTTACAATAAACCTAACAGTAACCCTAGTCCTAAACCTAAATCTAACCCTATCCATTTAGGCCTAACCCCAAACCTATCGCTAATACTAACTTTATCCTTACCTAAACCTAAAATGAACACTAAACCTAACCCTATCAATTACTCTAACCCTAACTCTAAACTAACCCTAAAGCTAATTCGAGCCCTAAAAATAAACCAAAACCTCACCCGAACTCTGAGCAAGACACTGACTCTAATAACAACCTAGCTCTAAACTGACCCTTACCCTAAACATAACCCTTAAACTAGACCTAGCCATAAAACTAACCCTAAGAGTATCCCTAACTGTAACCCTAGACCTGACATTAAGATTCTACCTTATCCTTGCCTTAAACCTAACACAAACCCGAGCCCTCATCCTAGTCCTAAACCTAGCCTTAATCCTAACCCGAACCCTAACCCTAGCCCAAACCCTAATTTCAACCCTTGCCCTAGTTCTCAACCTTGGAATAACCACATCCTTTTGCTATCCCTAACCCTAACCCTAACACTACCACTAACACTAACCCTAGCCCTAACCCTAGGCCTAATCCTAACAATAACCATAGCTCATATCCTAGCCCTAATTTATTGCTAACTGTAACCCTAACTCTAACCCTATCCCTAAGACTAACCCTAACTCTAGCCCTAGACCTATTTCTAGTACCAACCTTATCTATTGCCTAACCCTAACACTAGCCCTAAAATTAGTTCTAACCCTAGCCATAGTCCTAAACCTAGAACTAACCCTAACTCTAAATATAACCCTAAATCTAAACCTAAACCTCACCCTAACACTAGACCTAAATCTAATTCTAATTTGAAAACTAGCCCTAACCCTCGCTATAGCCCACAAAAAACTGAGCTATAGCCCTAATATTAACCCTTAACCTAAAACAAATCTTAACGTTACACCTAGTCCTAAAGCTATCCCTACATAATACTGACCCTGACTCTGACCCTAAAACTAACCCTACTCTGAACATCACTCTAACCCTAATCCTAAACCAAACACTAGATCTAGCCCTAATAATAACCCTAAAACTATCCCTAAACATGAAGCTAATTCTTACATTAGCCACAGACCTAACTCTAACACAAAACCTAGCACTAATCTCAGACTCAACCCTAGATTTAACCCTAACCCTAACCCTAACCCTAACACTAACACTAACCCAAACCCCAGCTCTAAACCTATACCTTACCCTAAGCCAAACTCTCACCCTAATGCTACCCTAGTTTTAACCCTAATCTTTAGCTTACCCCAAACACTAACTATATTACTAGTCCTAATCCTAGACCTCATTCTATCTCTAACCTAACCCAAAGCCTAAGCCTAACCCTTACCCTTATTCTGACCCTAACAATAACCCTAGGTCAACGCCTGACCTTAACATTAAACCGAACCCTTACACTAGCCCTACCAGTATACCTATACCTAAACCTAACCATAACACTAGCACTAGACCTAAACTTAATCCTAAATATAGCCATAACTCTAGCCCTAGTCCTAAACAAAACCTAGCCGTAGCCGTAAATAACCATTAACCTAACGCAAAGACTAACGCAACTCTAGACCTAACCCTATTTCTAATTCTGGCCCTAAATATAAACCCAGTGCTAACCCAAACACCGACGCTTACCCTAACCCAAACCCTATCTCTAAATCTTATTCTATCCCAAAATTTAAACCTAACACTAGACATATCTATAACTCTAACCCCAAAAACTATCCATAACCATTACCCTAGCTGTTACATTACCCATAGCCCTAACACTAGCCATAAACCTCACACAAACCTAGTCCTAATACAAGCCCTAAACCTAGACCTAAGCATAACTTTAAACCTAACCCTAGCACAAACACTAAACCAAATGCTTGCCCTAGCCCTAACCCTAGCTCAAACTCTAACCCTTACTCTAAACATAACCCTATCTCTAAATATCACCCTAACCCTAACCCTATAACTAATCCTAAGTGTAACCATAGGCCAAATCCTAGCTCTAACTTTATCCATTACTTTAAACATAACCCTAACCCTAATGCTAACCCTAGCCCTAACCATAACCCTAACCATAGCCCTAATTGTAGCCCTAATTCTAACCCTAACACTTGCCCTAGCCCTAAACCTAGCACAAACCCTAACACTTACCCTAAACCGAACCCTAACACTAGCCCTAGGAGTAACCCAAACCCTAGCCCTAATCCTAACCTTAACCTAAGCCCTAACACTAGCACTAAACCTTTTCATTTGGTTAGCTTAAACCAAATGCTAACCCTCGACCTAACCCTAACCCTAACCCTAACACTAACCCTATGTATTTCTCTAAACCTAACCTGAACTGAAAACCTAACTCTATCCATTACTCTAACCCCAACCCTAACCCTAATGCTAATTTGAGCCCTAAACTTAAACCTTAATACAAACCAAACCCTAACCCATACTCTGACCCTAATAATAACCTAGCTCTCTACCTGACCCCTACACTAAACCTAACCCTTACACTAGACCTAAACATAAACCTATCCCTAACACTATCCCTAACCATAACCCTAGACCTGACATTATCCCTAGCCCTAATCTTAGTCCTAATACTAACACAAACCCTAGACCTCATCCAAGCCATAAACCTAGACTTAATCCTAACCCGAACCCGAACCCTAGCCCTATCCCTAAATATAACCCTCGCCGTAGCACTAAACCTAGGTATATAACCCCATCCCTTCCCCTAAAACTAACCCTAATCGTAGCCCTAACTCTAATTCGAGTCCTAGGCCTAAAACTAACCCTCACTCTGACTCATATTGAAACACAAACCCTAGCTCTCAATATCACCCCAACCCTAAAACTAATGCTAACACTAGACCTAGCCGAAACCCTAACCCTAAAACTAACCCTAATCATAACCCTACTTCTTACATTGGCCTTAGCCAAACCCTAGTCCTAACTCTAACACACAATAGCCCTAATCGAGCCCTAACACTAGATTTAACCCTAACACTATATTTAAACCTAACCCTAACCCTAAATGTAGCCCTAAACCTAACCCTAATCCTAGCCCTAACCTAGCTCTAATTCTATCCATTACCCTAAGCCAAACCCTATTCATAATGCTAACTCTAGACCTAATCATAATCCTTAGCCAAACCCAAACAATAACCCTATTACTAGTCCTAACACCAGTCCTCATTCTAGATCTAATCCTAACCCAAAACCTCACCCTGACCTTCACCCTTATTCTGACCCTAATAGTAATTATAGGTCTAGACCTGACCCTAAACCAAAACCAAAACCTGAAACTAGCCCTACCAGTAAACTTATACCTAAACCTAAACCTAAAACTAGCCCCATACCTAAACCTAATCCTAAATCTAGCTATTACTCTAGCCCTTGACCTAAACAAAAACTTAGTGCTGGCCCTAACAGTAACCCTTAACGTAAATCAAAACTAACCCTACCACTAGACCTAACCCTAGTTCTATTCTGGATTTCACCCTAACCCTACCTTTAACCTGAACACTGGCCCTGAAACTAACATTAAACCTAGTTCTAAATCTGACCTTAACCCAAAGTCTAAATCTAACACTAGACCTAGACATAACCCTAACCCTAAAACTAGCTCTAATCAGAACCTTAGATCTTACATTACACATAGCACTAACCCTAGGCCTAAACCTAACCCTAATCGAGGCCTAAACCTATCCTAAGAATAAACCTCACCCTAACCTTAACCCTAGTCCTAACCCTAACCCTAATCATTGCCTTAGTCCTAACCCTAGCTCAAAGCCTAACCCTTAGCCTAAACATAAGCCTAGCACTATCCCTAACCATAACCCTAACCGTAGCCCTAATCCTAACCTTAACCCTCGACCTAACACTAGCTCTAACCCTAGCCATTACAATAACTCTAACACTAATCCTAATGATAATCCTATCCATAACCCTAACTGAAACCCTAACTCTAACCATAAACCTAACCCTAGACCTAAACCTAAACCTAAACCTTGCCATAGCCTTAACCCTAACTCAAATTTAACTCTTACACTAAAACCAACACTAAACCTAGCCCTAAAATTAAACTTATACCTAAAACTAACCTTAACCATAAAGCTAACCTTACATCTAACCCAATCTATTAAACTAAACCTAATCCTAACCCTAATGAAAACCCTAGCCCTAACCCTAAACCTAACCCTGACTATAACACTAAACCTAACCTTTGTCCTAGACCCAACCCTAGCTCAAAATCTAAACTAACCTTAACCGTAATGTAGGTTTAATAGCCCTAACACAAAATCTAACCTAACTCTAGCACTAATCCTAACCTAACACTAGCCCTAACCATAGATCTAACCCTATATATTATCCTTATGATAACCCTAATCTTAATGCTAACCCTAGGCATAATCCTAACCCTTTTGCTAACCCTAAAGCACTCCAAGTTCCAAACCTACCCTGAAACCTAAACCTAACCCAATCAATTACCATAACCCTAACTCTAACCCTAATGTTCATTTGGGCCCTATCCATAAACCTTAACCTAAAACAAACCCTAACACTGATCCTGACCATGAAAATTGACCTAGCTCTAAACCTGACACTTCCCTGAAGCCTAACACTTACACTAGTCATAGACACAAGCCTAACCTTAAATATACCCCATACTGTAACACTAGACCTGACATTATCCCTAGCCCTAATCCTGGACCTAACCCTACAACAAACCCTAGCCCTCATCCTAGCCCTTAACCCAGGCTTAATCATAACCCTAACCCTAATCCTAGCCCTAACCCTAATTCTAACCCTCACCCTACCTCTAAACCTAGCTATAACACCATACCTTACTCTAAAATTAACTATAACCCTAGCCGTAACACTAGGCCTAAGCTGAACACTAACCCTAGCCCTAATCCTAGCCCTAACTTAACGCTATCCATAAAACTAACCAAAACCCTAGGCCTAAGACTAACTCTAACTCTCACCCTAGCCTTAGCCCTAGTTCTAACCCTATCTGTTACCATAAGCATAACCCTAGCCCTAAACCTAGATCTAACACTAAATCCAAATAAAATCCTAACCCAAAGCCTAAGCCTAACACTAACACTAGCCCTAATCCTAATGCTAATCTTATAACTAGCCAAAACCCTAAACCTAGGACTAAAAGAAAACTGAGCAACAGTCCTAACCCTAAACCTTAACTTAAACCAAACCCTAACAGTAACCCTAGCCTTAATTCAAGTCATAACCCTAACCTTAAAGCTAACTCTGACCCTGACTGATATCCTAACAGTCACCCTAGCTCTAAACACAGCCCTCACCTTAAACCAAACACTAACAGTAACCCTAGCCCTTATTTGAGTCCTAAATCTAACCCAAACTAACCCTGATGCTGACTCATATCCTAACAATAACCCCAGCTCTAAATATTACCCTAACCTTAAACCTAAACCTAACACTAGACCTACCCATAACCCTAACCCTAAAACTAACACTAATGTAACCCTGGCTCTTACATTAGCCAATCCCCAAATCTAGCCTTAATCCTAACAAATAATCTAGCCCTAATCCGAGCTCTAAACCTATAGTTAACCCTAGCCCTAACCCTAACTCTAGCATTAACCCTACCTCTAAGGCTATCCCTAAACCTAAGAAAAACCCTAACCATAATGGTAACCCTAGACCTATCTCTAATTCTTAGGTTTGCCAAAACCTAACAATAACCCTTCACCTAAACCAAACAATAACACTACCCCTAGACCTAACCCTACTACTGATTCTGGCTTTCACCTTAACTCTAAGCTGAACATTGACCTTGACACTAACACTAAACCTAGCTCTAAAACTGACTCTAAACCAAAATCTAATCCTAACACTAGTCCTATCCATAACCCTAACTCTAAAACTAGCCTTAATTAGAACCCTGGATCTTACATTACCCATACCATTAACCCTAGACGTAAACCTAACACAAAACCTAGTCCTAATCCAAGGCCTAAACCTTCCATAAGCATAACCCTAACCATAAACCTAGTCCTAAGCCTAAGCCTAACCCTCATCTTAGACCTAAGCATAGCTCAAAGCCTTACCTCTGGCCTAAACAAAACCCTAGCCTTATCCCTAACAATAACCCTAACCCTAACCCTAAACCTATATATTACCATTATGATAACCCTATTCCTAATGCTAACCTTAGAGCTAACCCTAACCCTCTCACAAACCCTAAATCTCTCCATTACCCTAAACCGACCCTGAATCCTAAACCTGACCCTATTCATTACCCTAAATCTAACTTTTACTCTAATGATCATTTGAGCCCTATCCCTAAATCTTAACCTAATACAAACTGCAACCCTAACCCTGAACCTAAAAATACCCCTAGCTCTAAAACTGACCCTTACCCTAAACTTAACACTTACACTAGACTAAGACATAGACCTAATCCTAAATCTATTCCTAACTGTAACACTAGACCTGACATTATCCCTAGCCCTAATTCTAGACCTAACCCTACAACAAACCCTAGCACTAAACCTAGCCTTATTCATAACCGTAACCCTAACCCTAGCCCTAATCCTAATTCTAACCCTCACTCTACCTCTAAACCTAGCTATAACACATCCCTTACCCTAAATGTAACCCTAAACCTAGCCCTAATGCTAGGCCTAAGCTGAACACTAACCCTAGTTCTAATCCTTGCTCTGATTTAGCCCTATCCCTAAAACTAGCCATAACCCTAGCCCTAAGACTAGCTCTAACTCTCAACCTAGCCTTATCCCTAGTTCTATCCCTATCACTTACCATAACCCTATACCTAGCCCTATCCTTAGGCCTAGCCCTAAACCTAGATATAACCCTAAGAGCAAATCTTAACCCAATCCTAAGTCTAATCCTAACACAAACACTAGCCATAACCCTAAGGCTAATCAGATAACTAGCCCTAACCCTAAACCTAGGACTAAAACTTAACAGAGCAATAGGGGCTGAGGATGTGGCTCAAGCAGTAGCACATTCGCCTGGCATGTGTAGGGTTCTGGGTTTGATCCTCAGCTTCAATAAAAATATAATTTAAAAAAAAGATGTTGTGTCCACAAAAAAACTAAAAAAAATAAAGAATACATTTAAAATCTCTCTCTCTCTCTCTCTCTCTCTCTCTCTCTCTCTCTCTCTCTCTCTCTCTCTTTCTAAAAAGAACACTGTGCAATAGTCCTAACCTTAAACCTTAACTAAAACCAAACCCTCACACTACACCTACACCTAACCCTAGCCCTAATTCGAGTCCTAACCATAACCTTAAACGAACCCTGACCCCGAATCATATCCTAACATTCACCCTAGATCTAAACACCACCCTAAATTTAAACCGAACCCTAAAAGTAACCCTAGCCTTAATTCAAGTCATAACCCTAACCTTAAAACTAACCCTGATGCTGACTCATATCCTAACAATAACCCCAGCTCTAAATATTACCCTAACCTTAAACCTAAACCTAACACTAGACCTACCCATAACCCTAACCCTAAAACTAACCCTAATGTAACCCTGGCTCTTACATTAGCCAATCCCCAAATCTAGCCTTAATCCTAACAACTTCTAGCCCTAATCCGAGCTCTAAACCTATATTTAACGCTAACCCTAACCCTAACTCTAGCATTAACCCTACCTGTAAGGCTATCCCTAAACCTAAGAAAAACCCTAACCCTAATGGTAACCCTAGACCTATCTCTAATTCTTAGGTTAACCAAAATCCTAACACTATTAATAGTCCTAACCCTAGCCCTCATTCTAGCTCTAACCCTATTCCAAACCCTAATGATAACCCTGAACCTTATTCTGACCCTAACATTAACCCTAGGTCTAAAACTGAACCTAACCCTAGACCAAACCCTAACACTAGCCCTAGACCTAAACCAAATCCCAAATCTAGACTTAACTCTGGCCCTAGACCTAAACATAAACCTAGCCCTAGCCCTAATAATAATCCTTAACATAACTCAAACACTAACCATAACCCTAGACATAAACATAGTCCAATTTCTGGCTGTAACCTTAAGACTAACTCTAACCCAAACCCTGACCCTGCCTTTAGAGTAAACCTATCTCTAAATCTGACCCTACCCAAAAATCTAAACCTAACACTAGACCTAGTCATAACCCTAACCCTACAACTAGCCCTGAACATAGCCCTGGCTCTTACATTACCCATAGCCCTAACCCTAGGCCTAAACCTAACACAAAAGCTAAAGCTAGTCCTAGGCCTAAATCAAGCCTTAAGCATTACTCTATACCTAACACTAGCCCCAACCCTATCCTAACCCTCTCCTGAGGCCTAATCCTAGCTCAAACTCTAAATATTTCTCTAAACATAAACCTACACCTATCCCTCAATCTAACCCTAACCCTAGCCCTAATCCTAACCTTAACCCTAGCCTTAAATCTAGCTCTAAACCTACCCATTACTCTAAACCTAAACCTAACCTTATTGATAATCCTAGGCTTAATGCTAAACCTAAACCTAAGAGGAAAACCAAACCTAGACGTAACCTTAAACCTCACACTTGCCATAGACCTAACCTTAGCTCAAACCCTAACTCTTACTATAAACCTAAACATAACCATAGCCCTAACTCTAAACCTAAATCTCAATCTAACTTTAAACATAGCCCTATATCTACATCTAATCACAGACATTACCCTAATCCTAACCCTATCCCTAATGATGTCCCTAGCCCTAATCCTAACCCTAACCTTATGAGTACTATAATCTTATCCCTAGAAGTAACCCTAAACCTAACCCTTACCCTAGCCCTAACCGTAGCTCAAAACCTAACCTTTATGCTAAATATAAACCTAAGCCTAACCCTAGTTTTAACTCTAAAACTAACCCTAATTCAAGACTTATTCTTAACCATAAACCTAGCCCTAAAGTTATCTCTAATCCTATCCATTATACTAACCATAACCCTTATCCTAATGTGAACGCTAGGCCTAACATTAACCCTATTGCTAATCCTAACCCTATCAATTACCCTAAACCTAATGTTAACTCTAAACAAAACCCTATCATTACCCTAACCCACACCCTAGTGCTAATTCAAGCCCTAAACCTAAAACCTAACCTCAAACAAACTCTAACACTGACCCTGACCCTAGTAAATCTCCTAGCTCTAAGGATGACATTTACACTAAACCTAACCCTTACACTAGACCTAACCATAACACTAATCCTAAAAAATATCCCCAATCATAAGCTAAGACCTGACATTAGCCATAGCCCTAATCCTAGCCCTAAACCTAACACAAACCCCAGCCCTTATCCTAGCCCTAAATCTAGCCTTAAACCTAACTCTAAACCAAACTTTAGGCCTAACCCAGGAACTAACCCTAGCTCTAATCTTAGCACTAATTTAGTCCTATTCGTAACCCTAGCCCTAACCCTAGCACTACGACTAACTCTAACTCTCACCCTAGCCCTGTCCCTAGTTCTAAACCTATCCCTTACTGGAACCCTAATTCTAGACCTAAACTCAGCCCTAACCCTAGCCCTATCATTAGCTCTATCCCTAACCTAGATATAATTTTGACTCTAAATCAAACCCTAACCCTAAGCCTAACACTGACCCTTACTCTAAATCTAACATGAACCCTAGCACTAAAACAAAACCGAGCCATAGCCCTAACTCTAACTCTTAACCTAAACCAACCCTTAAATCTAACCCTAACCTTAGCTCTAATTCCAATTTTAAGTTGAAAGCTAGAACAAATACTCACCCTGACTCTGACCATAATACTAACCCTAGGCTAAACATCACCCTAACCCTTACCCTAAACCTAACACTAGACCTACCACTAACCCAAACCATAAATTTAACCCTAATTGTAACCCTGGTACTTACATTAGCCTTACCTCTAACCCTAGCTCTAACTTAACCCAAAACCTAGCCCTAATCCAAGCCCTAACCTGAGCTTTAACCCCTAACCCTAATCCTAACCCTAGCCCTAATCAAAAACATAACCTTAGCCCCTAACCCTATCCATTGCAATAACCATAACTCTAGGCCCAAACCTAACCCTATCCCTAAACCTAAACCTATGCATTATTCTAAACCAAACCTAAACCCTAAATCTCATATTATAATTACACTAACCATAATGCAAATTCGAGCCCTAACTTTAAACCTTAACGTATCCCAAACTTCTAACCCAGACCTTGACCCTAGCTCTAAACCTGACCCTAACCCTAAACCTAACCCTTACATTATATGTAGGCATAAACCTAACCCTAAAACGATCTTTAACCATAACCCTAGATCTGATATTGTCCCTAGCCCTAATCCTAGCCCTAACACTAAAATAAGGCATAGCCCTCATCCTAGACCCAAAACTTGCCTTAATCATTACCCTATCCATAACCATAGCCCTAAACCTAATTCTACCCTTCACCTTATCTCTAAACCTAGCTATAATGATATTCCTTACCCTAAACTTAAACCTAACCCTAACCCTAACTTAAGGCCTAAGGTAAACACTAATCCTAGCCCTAATCTAACCCTATCCCTTACCCTAACCTAACCCTAGCCCTAAGACTAACTCTAACACTCACACTAGCCCTATCACTATTTCTAACCCTATCCATTACCGTAATCCTAAACCTAGCCCTAAACCTAGCCATAACCATTGTCAAATCCTTATTCCTAGTCCTAACCCTAGATTTAACCCTAACTCTAAATCTAACCCTAAGCCTAAGCCTAAGCCTAATATTAACACTAGCCCTAGCCCTAACACTAATCATAAAACTAGCCCTAACACTAACACTTGCAGGAAACAAAACTGAGGAATAGCTCTAACCCAAACATTAACTTAAACCAAAAATTTACACTACACCTAGACCTAACCTTAGCCCTAATTCGAGCCCTAACCCTAACCATAAAACTATCCCTAACTCTGACTCATATCCTAACACTCACCCTAGGTATAAACACCACCCTAACGTTAAACTGAACCCTTACAGTAACCCTAGCATTAATTTGAGTCCAAACCCTAACCCTAAAATTAAACCTGACCCTGACTATTAACCTAAAACTAATGCTAGCTCTATATTTCACCCTAACCTTAAACCTAATCCTAGCACTAGAGGTTTAACCACTAACCATAACCCTAAAACTAACCATAAAAACCATAGTTCTTACATTAGCCATTGCTCTAACCCTAGCCATAACCCTAACACAAAAACTAGCCCTAATCCGAGCCCTAAACCTAGCTTTAACCCTAACCCTAGCCCTAAACCTAGTTCTAACCCTATCCCTTACCCTATGCCAAACCCTAAACCTAATGCTAATTTTAATCCTAATCCTAATTATATTCCTTAACCTAACCCAAACCCTAACCCTATTAGTGGTCCTAACCCAGCCCTCATTCTAGCTCTAAACATAACCCAAACCCTAACCTAAACCCTGACCCTTATTCTGACCCTAACACTAATCATAGGTCTAAACCTGAACCGTAAACCAAACTCTAATACTACCCCTACTGGTAACCTTATACCTAAACCTAACCCTAACAATAGCCCTAGACCTAAACCTAATCCTAATCTATACATAACTCTAGCCCTAGAGCTAAAGAAAAACTTAGCTCTAGTCCTAATAATAACCCTTAGCCTAAAGCCAAAAACTAACCCTTCCCCTAGTTTTAACCCTAGTCCTAATCTGGCTTTCCCATTAACAATAACCCTAAACTGAACACTGACCCTGACACTAACACTAACCCTAGCTCTAAACATTACCCTAACCCTAAACCTAATCCTAAATCTATACTTAGCTCTAACTTTAACCATAAAACTAGCCCTAATCCTAACAAATTTCTTATATTTGCCATAGCCCTAACCTATTGCAAAACCTAACCCTAACCCAAGCCCTACCCTAGCTTTAACACTAAAGCTAACCATAACCCTATCCTTAGCCCTAACCCTAAACTTATGCCTAACCCTAGACCTAATCCTAAGCATAACACTAGCCCTATCACTATCTCTAACCCTATGCATTATCCTAATGATAACCGTAATGCTTCTGCTAATCCTAGGCCGAACCCTAATCCTATATTTAACCCTAACCCTATCCATTACCCTACACCTAACCTGAACTCTAAACCTAAAACTATCATTAACCTATCCCTAACTATAATGATAACTCTAGCCTTAACCCTAAACCTTAATCTAATAAAAACCCTAACCTTGACCCTTACCCCAATAATACCCATAGCTCTAAACCTGACCCTAACAAGAAACCTGACCCTTGCAATAGACCTACTTATAAACCTAACCCTAAAACTCTCCCTAACTGTAACCCTAGACCTGACATTAGCCCTCGCTCTAATCATAGTCCTAATCCTAAAACAAAACTTAGCCCACATTCTAGCTATAATCCTCGTCTTAATCATAAATGTAACCATAACCAAACCCTAATTCTAATCCTCACTGTAGTGCTTAAAGTAGATATAATCCCATCCCTTAATCTAAACCTAACCCTAACCCTAATCCTAATTCTAACCATAGCCCTCAACCTAGGCCTAACCGTAACACTAACCCTAGTCTTAATCCCAGCCCTAATTTAGCCCTATCCCTAACCCAAACCTAACCCTAGCCCTAAGACTAACTCAAACTCCCGCTCTAGCCTTATACCTAGTTCTAACCCTATCCCTTACCATCACCCTATACCTAGCCCTAAACTTAGCCCTAATCCTAGCCCTAACCTTACCCCTAGCTCAAAGCCTAGATCTAAACCTAACACTAAATCTAACCCTAAACCTAAGCCTAAACTTCAAACTAAGACTAGCCCTAATTCTAAAACTAGCCCTAACTCTACCCCTAGCCCTAAAACAAAACCGAATCATAACCCTAACCCTACACCAAGCCCTAATCCTATCTCTAATTCTAGTCCTAACCCTAACCTGAAAACTAATCTGGACTCTGACTCTGACCCTAACATTAAACCTAGCTCTAAACATCATCATAACCATAAATTTACCCCTAACACTAGACATAGCCCTATCCCTGACACTATCACTAGCTTTAATCATAATGCTATTTTGTACATTAGCCATAGCCATAACCCTAGCCCTAACCTAACACAAAACCTAGCCTCAATCCAAGTCCTAAACCTAGTTTTTTAATATGTATTTTTTAGTTTTCGGTGAACACACTCTTTATTTTATCGGTATGTGGTGCTGAGGATCGAACCCAGCGGCCAGCACATGCCAGGGGAGCACGCTACTTCTTGAGCCACATCCTCGGCCACTAAACCTAGCTTTAACCCTAAAAGTAAACCTAACCCTAACCCAAGAAAAGCCCTAATCCTATACATAACCCTACTCTAATCTTAGGTATAACCCTATCCATTACCCTAATGATAACTCATTATGCTAAACCTAGGCTTAACCCTAACCTTATCCATTACACTAAACCACACCTAAACCCTAACCTAACACAAACAAAAGTCCTAAACTTATACATAACCCTACCCCTAATCTTAGGTCTAACCCTATCCATTACCCTAATGATAACTCATTATGTGAAACCTAGGCCTAACCCTAACCTTATCCATTACACTAAACCACACCTAAACCCTAAACTAACACAAATAAAACCCCTAAACCTATTCATAACCCTACCCCTAATCTTGGGTCTAACCCTATCATTACCCTAATGATAACCCTTATGCTAACCCTAGGCCTAACCATAACCGTATCCATTACACTAAACCAAACCTAAACCCTAAACCTAATCCTTTCATTACCTTAACCCGAATCTCTAATGTTAATTCAAGCCCTAAACCTAAACCCTAACCTAACCCAAACCCTCACCTTGATCCTTACCCTAATAATAACCCTAGTTCAAAATCTGACCCTTAGTATACACCTAACCTAACACTAAATCTATCCCTAACTGTAACCCCAGACCTAACATTAGCCCTAGCCCTAATACTAGCCCTAACCCTAACACAAACTTTAGCCCTCATCCTGGCCCTAAACCTAGCTTTAAACATAACCCTAAACCTAAACATAACACTGATCCTAATACTAACCCTTGCCCTAGCCCTCAAACTAGATATAACCCAATACCTTACCCTAGATGTAATCCTAACTCCAACCCTAACCGAAGGCCTAAACCTAACACTAACACTAGCCCTAATTTAGCCCTATCCCGAACCCTAAACCTAATCCTAGCCCTAAGATTAACTCTAATGCTTATACTAGCCCTATCACTAGTTCTAACCCTATACCTTACCATAACCCTAACCCTAACCCTTGCCCTATCCCTAGCCCTAGCCCTAACCATAGATCAAAACCTAACTCTAAATCTAACCCTAACCCGAAGCCTAAGCCTAACCATTATAAATACATTTATATTTAGATTCTATGTCTACAGATGTTGTCTCAATTATTATTTAGAATATAGTCATTAGTTTCATAAAAGGCATTCCATTTCTGGTGGTGTATAGAGAACTGAGTGTCAGCGGTAGGATGCTAGGTTAAGGGGGAAAGGAATGAGGGTGTGTGATTAATCTAACTTAGCAACTTTGGAGTAGAACTCTGATGAATAGACAGGGGGGATTTATGGAAGAAGGTATAAATTCAAACTCCTTATCTGTATTCATAAAAATTACCCTATGTATAAATAGTAAAAGTTAGGAGGCTGAAAGTGGGATAGAGGGAGAAAGAAAAAAGAAGAAAAAAATAACAAGGAAAGAAAGAAAGAGAGGGAAAAAGAAAATAACAGCAAATAAAGAGGTGGTAAGGTGGGGCCTATGCAATTCCTCTATATTATACAATTCTAGTGATTCAGTTCTTAAAGTCCAATTTTATGGAAAGTTCTTGGTTTCACATATTTGGAGGTTGAGAGGACCAGAGGGGGAAGGGTAGAAGAGAATGGATGAGAGGAGAAAATAGAAAAGTAAGAAAGAAAAAATGTCTCTCGGATCTCTGTTTTCTTTTCTTTCACGAGGTGGAGTTGTCTATTCCTAGCTTGAGTCTCTGTGCTCAGGATGGTGGAGGTAGCCAGGGAAAGAGGGCATGAGCTTCTACCTGGAGCCTCCCTACTCCTAGTCTCTGAATTGGAAACCAGGTGCCTATACAGTTGCTGTTCCTCATTGATATCTACACCCCCAAAAGCTTTTTGAAAAATCTTGAGTTATCACAGCTGGAGGTAGGGGAGTTGGAAACCGGGTACCTGATAAGCTGCAGAACCAAGCTGTTAGCCACACCCACTGATAGATGGCAAATAAGGTTTTGAAGATGGATTCCATCTATTACCCATGTATGGTGTTTGGTGAGGTGGGTGGTTCTGGAGTGACCTTGTGCTGTGTCCAGAGCTCGGTCTGGTGACATGCAAGCAAAGCCTCTGTGTTCTGTGCTGACTTTCGTGTGTGCAGAGAGCACCTGTGTGGCTGAGAATGCTGTTTGCGCCCAGAGAATCTGTGCAGCCCAGCTGTCCATCTGCACCGAGAGCACCCAGGCGGCCCTCAATTTCTTCTAATTTCTATGATACTGGGCAGGATTCATCTTTTACTTAGCCTTACTATGCTCCACAGGTTTGGGTCTTGTCGGTTCAATAGTTTGCTCTCAGGAACAGTTAGTATTTTAAGGATTTTCTTCATTATGGCTTATTGATATGAATGAAAATTGAGCTGAAAATCAAATAGGGTTCGCCAGAGGTGCTTGAAACTTCACACAATCAGCTCTCAGTGGGCACTCTCTAGTTTCTTTCTTTTGAAGATATGCCAAAGATGAAGCATGCAAAAGAAACTGTATCTGAGAGCCCTTAAGTAGAAAACAGAGAAACATGTATGTAATGAAATAAGTCTCCCAAAAATTTGATCAGATTTCTTTGAATCTACACAGTATTCATCTTTTAGCTTGCTCCACTAGGCTCCCCAAGGTTGGCACTTCTAGGATCAATGGTTTTCTAAACAGGTAAGGGTTAATGTTATGGTTATGGTTAGGGCTAGCTTTAGAGATAGTGTTAGTTTTACAGTTTGTTTTGTTCAAATTTCTTTGATACTGGGAAGATTTATCTTTTACCTAGCCTTACTATGTGCCCCAGTTTGGGGCCTTTTCGGTTCAATGTTTCGCTGTTGGGAATAGTTTGTTTTTAATGTCTCACTTCATTTTGACCTATGTGGGTAAATGAGAATGGAGCTGGAAATCAGAGGGTTGGTGCTAGCTGGTTGAAACTTCACATACTCAATCAGTTGTCTGTGGGCACTCTCTGGTTTCTTCCTTGTAAAAGTAGCGATAAGCTGAAGCATGCAAAACAAGTTTATCCAAGAACACTTTAGGAGAAAAGAGGACAATATGCATGTACTGAAATAACTCCCCCAATTATTTGGTCAGATGTCTTTGATACTGTGCAGGATTCATATGTAAGCTTGTCCCACTAGTCTCCCCAAGCATAAAACTTTTATGATCAAAGGTTGTCTTAACAGGTTAGGCTTAGGGTTATGGATAGAGTTAGGTTTATAACTAGTGTTAGGGTTAGAGTTAGTTTTTTTCAACTTTATGAATAGTGGGCAGGACTTATCTTTTTTTCTATTCTTAGTATGCTCCCCATGTTTGGGCCTCCTAGTAAAAGGGTTTGCTCTCAGGAGTAGTTTTAATTTTTATCTTTCACCTGATTTTGCCCAATAGGGGTGAGTGGAAATGGAGCTGGACTCAAAAAGGGTTTGTGCTAGCTGCTTGAAATTTCACACACTCAACCAGTTCTCAGGGAACATTCTCTCCTTTTTCTTCTTGAGGGAGTAGCCCAAAGCTGAATTAGAAAAAAAAAAAATAAATAAAAAAAAAACAGCTTTATCTGTTTCTTTGCAGTTTAGGAGCAAGCTTCATTTATTTATTTATTTTTTGCATGGATTACTGTGATATTGTACAGGATTCATCCTTTTCCTAGTCTTAGTAGGATCCCCAAGTTTGAGTTTTCAAGGTTTGCCAGTTTACTGTCAGGAAGAGTTTGACTTTTTAGGTTTCACTTCATTAGGGCCTATGGGTGTGAATGCAATGGAGCTGGAAATCAAACAGGGTTGGTGCTAGCTGCATGAAACTTCACACACTCAATCAGCTCTCTTTGGGAACTCTTTGGTTTTTCTTTGTGAAAGTATCTGAAGCTGAAGCATGAAAAACTATTTATTCATGAGCACTTTAAGAAAAAAACAGGGAAATATGAATGTACTAAAATACCTCCCCCAATTTTTCATCAAATTTCTTTGATACTGCACAAGATTCATCTGTTAAGTTGTGCCTCTAGGCTCCCCAAGTTTGGGACTTCTATGATCATAGGTACTCTAAACAGGTTAGAATTAGGTTAGGGTTGGGTTATATATAGTGTTTGAGTTAGAGTGAGTTTTGTTCAAATTCATTTGATAATCGGCATAATTTGTCTTTTACCTACCCTTACTATTTTCCGCAGGTTTGGGCCTTATCCCTTCAATGGTTTGCTGTCAGGAACAGTTTGTATTTTAAGTCTTCCTTCATTTTGACATATATGGGTAAATGCAAATGGAACTTGAAATCAAACAGGGTTGGTGCTCACTGCTTAAAACTGTGCACACTCAATCAGTTCTATGTGGGCACTCTGGTTTCTTCCTTGTGAAAGTTTCCCAAAGCTGAATCATGCAAATACATCTTTATCCAAAAGTACTATTGGAAACAACAGGGAAAAATACATGTACTGAACTACCTCCCCAAATTATTTGGTCAGATTTCTTTGATACTCCCTAAACCTAAGAGAAAAAGTAGCCCTAATCTGAGTCCTAAACCTAGATGTAAACCTAAACGTAGCCCTAGCCTTAATCCTATCCCTAATCCTAGCCCTAACCCTAGCTCTAACTCTATCACTTACCCTAAGCCAAACCCTATCCATAATGCTAACCTTAGTCCTAATCCTAATCCAAACCCTAACCCTATTACTAGTCCTAACCCTAGCCCTCATTCTAGCTCTAACCCTAACTCAAATCATTACCCTAACACAAACCCTCAGTCTAAATCTGACCCTAACCCTAAACCAGACCCTGAAACTACCTCTACCAGTAAACTTATACCTAAACCTAAGCCTAACACTAGCCCGAGACCTAAACCTAATCCTCAATATAGCCATAATTCTAGACCTAGACCTAAAAAAAACCTGAGCCCTAGCCCTAACATAATTCTTAACATAAAGCGAACACTAACCCTATCCCTAGACCTAAATCTATTCCTAATTCTGGCTTTTGTTCTAAACCTAACTCTAACCTGAACACTGACCCTAACACTAACACTAAACCTAGTTCAAAACCTGAACCTAACCCAAAACCTAAAACTAACACTAGACATAGCCATAACCCTAACCCTAAAACTAGCTCTAATCAGAACCCTAGATCTTACATTACACATAGCCTTAACCCTGTGCCTTAAACTAAGACAAAACCTAGCACTATTCTGAGGCCTAATCCTACCCTAAAAATAACCATAATCCTAAATGTAGCCCTAACCCTAACTCTTGCCTTAGACATAACCCTAGCTCCAAGCCTAACCCCTAGCCTAAAAATAACCCTAGCCCTATTCATAAACATAAACATAACCCTAGCCCTAATCCTGAACTTAACCCTAGTACTAACCCTAGATCTAAACCTAACATTTCCCTAACACTAAACCTGACCCTAATAATCACCCTAGCCCTAAACCTAACCCTATCCATAACCCTAATCTTAAACCTAACCCTCGACTTAACCCTAAACCTAACCCTTGCCATAAACTTAACCCTAAAGCTTACCATAAATAAAAACTAAACCTATCCCTGAGATTAAATTTAACCAAAAACTAAACTTAACCCTAAACCTAATCTTACATCTAATCCAATACATTACTCTAAATCTAACCTGAACCCTAATGAAAACCCTAGTCTAACCCCAACCCTAACCCTAATCATAACCATAACCCTAGCCTAGACCTAATACTACACTTAACACTCCCCCTAGCCCTAACCGTAGCTTAAACCCTAACACTTACACTAACCCTAACCCTAGCCCTAGCCCTAATATAAGCATAATTCTAGCCCTAACCCTAATATTAAACCTAGCCCTAATATAGCCCTATTCCTTACCCTAGCTCTTACCCTAGAATTAAGACTAACTATAATTGTCACACAAGACCTATCCCTATTCTATCCCTATACCTTACTGAAACCCTAACCCAAGCCCTAACCCTAGTCATAACCCTTGCCCTAGCACTAATTCTAGATCAAAATCTGTCTCTAAAACTAACCCTATTCCTTTCTGTAAACCTAACGAAAGCCCTAACCCTAGTCATAACCCTTAGCCCTAGCACTAACCTATCTCTAAAACTAACGCTAGCCTGAGGCCTCAGCCTAACCCTGAAATTAGCTCTAACCCTAATGCTATTCATAAAATTAGCCCTAACCCTAGCCCTAGCCCTAAAACAAAACTGAGCCATACCCCTAACACTAACCCTTACCCTAGGCCAAACCCTAACCCTACACCAGCCCTAACCCTAGCCCTAATTTGAAACCTAACCCTAACCCTAAACCTAACCATGACCCTGACTCATATCCAAACACTAAACCTAGCTCTAAACATCACACTAACCTTAAACCTAACCCTACCATTAGGCCTAGCCCTAAATTTAACCATAAAACTAACCTTAATCGTAACCCTATTTCTTACAATAGCCATAACCATAACACTAGCCCTAAACCTGACACAAAATTAGCCCTAATCCAAGCCCTAACACGAGCTTTAACCCTAAACCTAACTCTAACCCTAGTCCTAACCTTAGCTCTAACCATATCGCTTACCCTAAGCCAAACCCTCACCCTAATGCTAACTGTATTTTTAGCACTAATCCTTAGCCTAACCAAAACCTGAATCTATAACTAGTCCTAACACTAGCCTTCATTCTACATCTAACCATAACCCAAATCCTAACCCCATCCCTGGCCATTATTCTCACCCTAATGCTAATCTTAGCTCTAAATCTAAACCTAACCCTAAACTGAACCCTAACACTAGCCCTAGTGGTAACCTTATAACTAAACCTAACCCTAACAGTAGCCCTAGACCTAAACCTAATCCTAAATCTAGCCATAACTATAGCTCTAAACCTAAAGACAAACTAGACCTAGCCTTAACAATAACCCTTAACCTAACCCAAACTCTAACCCTAACTCTAGACCTAACCCTAGTCCTAATTCTGGCTTTAACCCTAACCATTACCCTACCTGAAAACTGCCCCTGACTCTAACACCCTAGCTCTAAACTTCACCCTAACACTAAAACTAACACTGAAACTACATCCAGCCCTAACATTAACCATAAAACTTGTCTTAATCATTACACTATTTCTTACATTAGCTATAGCTCTAACCTATCACAAAACCTAGCCCAAACCCAAGCCCTACCATAGCTTTAATCCTAAAGCTAACCTTAACAATAACCCCAGCACTAACTATAACCCTACGCCTATCCCTAGACCTAATCCTAACCATAAACCTAGCCCTAACCCTAGCTTATACCCTATTCATTACCCTAAGACAACTATAATCCTTATGCTAACCCTAGGCAGAACCCTAATTCTAGCACTAGCCTTAATCCTATCTATTAACCTAAACCTAACCTAAAACAAATCCTAGTCCTCATCATAGCCCTAAACATAGCCTTAATCATAACCCTAACCCTAACCTTAGCTATATTGCCATCCCTTACCTTAAATCTAACCTAACCCTAAACCTAACACCAAACCTAGCTCTAACCCTAGGCCTAACACTAACACTAACCCTAGCCCTAATCCAAGCCCTAATTTAGCCCTATCCCTAACCCTAACCCTAGCCCTAAGACTAACTCTAACTCTCACACTAGCCCTATACCGAGTTCTAACCCTATCCCTTACCATCACCATACACCTAGCCCTAAACGTAGCCCTACCCTAGACCTATACTTAGCCCTATCACAAAACCTAGATCTAAACCTAACTCTAAATTTAACCCTAACCATAAGTCTAAACCTAACCATAACTCTACTCTTTTCCCTAATCCTTAACCTAAGCCTAAATCTCACACTTACACTAGCCCTAACCCTAAGACTAATCATAAATTTAGCCCTAAGCCTAACTTAAGCCCTAAAACAAAACCAAGTCACATCCCTAACCTTAAACCTTAACTTAAACCAAATCCTAACCCTACACCTAGCCCTAACCCTATCCCTAGTAATAGTCTAACCCTAACCTGAAAACTAACCCTGACCCTGACTCTGGCCCTAACACTAATCCTGGCTCTAAACATCATCATCACCGTAAACCTAACCTTAACACTAGACCTAGACCTAACTCTAAACCTATAACTAGCTGTAATCAAAAACTACTTCATACATTAGTGGTAGCCTTAACCCTAGCCCTTACATAACCCAAAACCTAGCCTTATTCTTAGTCCTAAATCTAATTTAGCCCTAAATATAAACCTAACCCTAACCTAAACACTAGCCCTAATCTTATACAAAAACCGTAGCCCTAACCTTAGGGCTAACCCTATCCATTATTCTAATGATAACCCCAACCCTTCTGATAAGCCTAGGCCTAACCCTAACCCTATACATTACATCATACCAAACCTAAACCCTAAAACCTAACACTGTCATTACCCTATCCCTAAATCTAACACTAATTCGAGCCCTGATTCTAAACACTACTTAACACAAACACTAATCCTGACCCTGATTCTAAAAATAACCCTAGATCTAAACCTGACCCTAACCAAAAACCTAACCCTTACACTGGACCAAGCCATAAACCTAACAATGAATCTATCCCTATCTGTAACCCAAGACCTGACATTAGCTATAGCCCTAATACTATCCCTAACCCTAAAACAAATCCTAGTCCTCATCATAGCCCTAAACATAGCCTTAATTATAACCCTAACCCTAACCCTAGTTTTAACCCTAATACTAACCCTCGCCCTTGCCCTAAGCCTACCTATAACCACATCCCTTACCCTAAATTAAACCCTAACTCTAACCCTAACCCTAGTGGTAACCCTTGCCTTATCCTTAGCCCTAGCACTAACCCTAGATCAAAATCTAACTCTAAACCTAACCCTAACTCGATGCCTAAGCCTAATCCTAAAACTAGCCCTAACCCTAGCACTAACATAACCCTAGCCATAATTTAGCTCTATCCATAAACCTAACCCTAACATTAGCCCTAAGACTAACTCTTTCATACTTGCCCTATCACTCATTTTAACCCTAACCCTTACCATAAACCTAACCCTAGCCCCAACCCTAGTACTAACCCTTTCCCAATACTTATCCCTAGCACTAACATTAGGCAAAACGTAGCACTAAAACTAGCCTTAACCCGAAGCCTAAGCCTAAACCTAACACTAGCCCAAACCATAACACTAATTCTAAAATGAGCCCTAACACTAGCCCTATCCCTAAAACAAAACTGAGCCATAATTCTAACCGTAAACATTAACCTAAACCAAACCCTAATCTTATTCCTAGACCTAAACCTAGACTTACTTGAGTTGGAAGCCAAATCCTAAAACTAACCCTGAACCTGACACTGACCCTAACACTTGTAGCTCTAAACATCACCCTAACAGTAAACCTAACACTAAAACTAGCCCTAAATTTAAACCTAATACTTACATTAGCTGTAACCCTAACCCTAGCCCTAACATAACCCAAAACCTACCCCTAATCAGAGCCCTAACCCTAGCATTAAACCTAACCTAACCCTAACACTTGCCCTAATTGGAACCATAACTTTAGCCTTAAACTGATCTCTAACTCTATCCATTAACATAACCATAACCCAAACCTTAATGATAACCCTAAGCATAAACCTAACCCTATCCCGGATCCTAACTCTTCCATTACCCTAAACCTAACCTGAATCCTAAACCTAACCCAATCTTTACCCTAACCCTAACCTAAAACTAATTCAAGCCCAAAATTGAAACCTTAACCTATCTCAAACCCTAACTCAGACCTTGACCCTAATAATACCCCTAGCTCTAAACTTGACCATAACCCAACACCTAACTCTTAGCCTAGACTTAGCCACAAACCTAAACCTAAAACTATCTTTAACCATAATTCTGGATCTGAAATTAGCCCTAGCCCTAATCCTAGACCTAACCCTATAAACACAACTAGCCCTCATTCTTGTCCTAAACCTAGCCTTAATCATGAACCTATCTCTAGCCCTACACCTAACCATAATTCTAACCCTCACCCTACCACTAATCCTAGTTACAATGTCATCCCTTACCCTAAATTTAAATCTAACCCTAACCCTAACACTAGGCTTAAGGTAAACACAAAACCTAGCCCTAATCCTAGCCCTAATTTAGCTCTATCTCTAATCCTATCATAACCCTAGTCCTAAGACTAACTCTAACTCTTGTCCTGGCCCTAGCCCTAGTTCTATCCCTATCTGCTACCATAAACATAAAACTATCCCTAACACTTGCCTGAAAGTTAGTCCCAGCACTAATCATAACTCTAAATCTAAACTTAATCCTAAGCCTAACACTAACACTAGCCCTAACACTAATGATAATAGTAAAACTATCCCTAACCCATCCTAGCAGTAAACCAAAACTGAGCAATATCCCTAACCTTAAACCTTAACTTAAACCAAAAACTAACACTACACTTAGACCTAAACCTAGCCCTAATTCGAGTCCTAAGCCTCAATTTAAAATTAACCCTGACCCTGACTCATATCCTAACACTCACCCTAGATCTAAACACTGCCCTAAACTCAAACTGAACACTAACATTAACAATAGCCCTAATTCGTGTCTTAACGCTAACCCTAAAACTAACCCTGACCCTGACTTCTATCCTAACAAGAACCGTATCTCTAAATATCGCCTTAACCTTAAACCTAACACTAGCACTCAAACTACCCATAACCCTAACCCTAAAACCAACCCTAATGGTAAACCTAGGTTTACATTAGCCATTGCCCTAATCCTAGCCCTAACCCTAACACAAAAACTAGCACTAAACTGAGCCCTAAAACTAGCTTTAACTCTAACTCTAACCCTAACCATAGCCCTAACCCTAGACCGAAATCAATCCCTTACTCTAAGCGAAAATCCTAAACCGAAGAGTAACCCTAGACCAATCTGTAGTCTTTAGACTAACCAAAATCTTAACCCTATTAATAGCCTTAGCCCAAGCCTTTGTTTTAGATCTAACTCTATCCCAAACCCTAACCCTAACCCTGATATTTATTCTGACCCTAACACTAAACCTAGGTCTAACCCTAACACCAACCCTAACCCAAAATTTACCATAATCCTATCCCTAGACCTAACTCTAAACCTAACTCTCAGCCTAGTCCTAACCATAGCTCAGAACCTACCCCTTATGTTAACATAACCCTAAACCTAATCCTAGTTCTAGCCCTCACCTTAACCCTAACACAAGACTTAATTTTAACCATAACCCTAGCCCTAACCTTAACTCTAACTGTATCCATTACCCTAAACATAACCCTTACCATAATTCTAACCCTAAGCTTAACCCTAACCCTATCACTTTCCCCAAAC
Organism: Marmota flaviventris; assembly: GCF_047511675.1. Classification (NCBI taxonomy): domain Eukaryota; kingdom Metazoa; phylum Chordata; class Mammalia; order Rodentia; family Sciuridae; genus Marmota; species Marmota flaviventris. The sequence goes on along the minus strand of NW_027288111.1, from coordinate 38,674 downwards.
CTAAATATTAGCCTAACGTATCCTGAACCCTAAACCTAATCCAATTATTACAATAACCCTAATCCGAATGCTAATTCGAGCCCTAACCCTAACCTCAAACCTAAACCAAACCCTAATACTAACCGTGACCCTAATAATTCCCCTAGATATAAACCTGACTCTTACCCTACCTAACCCTGTGCTAGACCTAGCAATAAAACTAACCCTAAAACTATTCCTAAACTTAACCCTAGCCATAATCCTAGCCCTAACCCTAACACAAACCCTAGACCTTATCCTAGCCCTAAACATAGTCTTAAATTTATCCCTAACCCAAACCCTAGGCCTAACCCTGACACTAACCCTAGCCCTAATCTTAGCTCTAATTTAGCCCTATTCCTAACCATAACCCGAATCCTAGCCCAAAGACTAACTCTAACTCTAACTCTCACCCTAACCCCAGTTCCAACCCTATTCCTTACTAGAACCCGAATCCTAGCCCTAACCTTGGTCTAACCCTAGCCCTATTCATGGCCCTGGCCATAACCCTAGATGCAACCCTGACTCTAAATCTAACCCTAAACCTAAGCCTAAACCTAAACCTAACATTAGCCCTAATGCTAATGCTAATCCTAAAATTAGCCCTAACACTAGCCCTAGCCCTAAAACAAAACCGAGTCATAGCCGTAACCCAAACCCTTATCATAAACCAAACCGTAACCCTACACCAAGCCCTAACGATATCCTAATTCTAGTCCTAACCCTAACCCGAAAACTAACCCTGACCCTGACTCTTACCCCAACACTAACCCTGGCTCTAAACATAATCATCACCGTAAACCTCAACCTAACATTAGCCCTAGCCCTAACTCTAACCCTATAACTAGCTCTAATCATAACCCTACTTCATACATTAGCCATAGCCTTAACTCTAGCCCTAACCTAACCCCAAACCTAGTTTTAAACCGAGTAGTAATCCTAGCTTTAACCCTAAACTTAAACCTAACCCTAACACAAAACTAGCCCTAATCCTATACATAACCCTACCTCTAACCTTAGGTCTAAACCTATCCATTACCCTATCAATAACCCTAATTCTTAAGCTAACCCTAGGCCTAATCCTAACCCTATCCATTAAGCTAAACCAAATCTAAACCCTAATACTAACCCTGTCATTACCCTAAACTGAAACCCTAACATAACCCAAACCCTAAACCTGTACCTGACCCTAAATATAACCCTAGATATAAACCTGAATCTTACCCCAAACCTAATCCTTACCCTTGACCAAGCCATAAACCTAACGCTAAACCTAGCCCTAACTATAACCCTATACCTGACATTACTCCTAGCCATAATACTATCTCTAACCCTAACACAAATTCTAAACCTCATCCTAGCCATAAACCTAGTTTTAATCATAACACTAACTCTAACTCTAGAACTAATCCTAATACTAACCCTTGCCATAGCCCTAACCTAGTCAAAAGCACATCCCATAACCTAATCGTAACCCTACCTCTAACCCTCACACTTTTCATCACAATTGCCCTATCCTTAGCCCTACCTTTAACACTAGATTGAAACCTAACTTTAAATCTAATCCTAACTCGATGCCTAAGCCTAAAACTAGCCCTAACCCTGATGCTAATTCTAAAACTAACTCTAACCCTATCCCTAACACTAACCCTATCCATAATTTAGCCCTATCCCTAACCCTAACCCTAACCCTAGCCCTAAGAATAACTCTAACTCTCACACTGGCCCTATAACTCATTCTAATCCTATCCATTCCCATAAAACTAAATCTATCCCAAATTCTAGTCCTCACCCTTGCACTATCCTTAGCCCTAGCACTAAACTTAGATAAAAACCTAACTCTAAATTTAACCCTAAACCGAAGCCGAAGCCTAAATTTAACACTACCCCTAACCCTAACACTAATCCTAAAAATTTCACTAACCCTAATCCAAGCCGTAAAACCAAATTGAGCGAAAGCTCTAACCATAGCCCTTAACCTAAACCAAGCCCTAACCCTATACTTAGCCCTAACCCAGCCCTAATTCGAGTTTTAAGCCAAACCCTAAAACTAACCCTGACCCTTACTCTGACCATAACACTAACCCAAGGTCAAAACATCACCCTAAACCTAAACCTAAACCTAACCCTAAACCTAGCCCTAAAACACTAAAATTAGCCATAAGCATAACCCTAGTACTTACATTAGCCGTAAACCTAACCCTCGCACTAACTTAACCCAAACCCTAGCCCTAATCATAACCATAACCCTAGCCCTAAACTAATTTCTAACTCTATCCATTACCATAACCGTAACCCTAACCCTAATGCTAATTCAAGCCCTAACTTTAAACCTTAACCTATACCAAACCCTAACCCAGAACTTGACCCTAATAATGCCCCTAGCTCTAAACCTGATGCTAACCCTAAACTTAACTCTTACAATAGACATACCCATAATCTTAATCCTAAAACTATCTTTAACCATAATTCTGGACCTGAAATTAGCCCTAGCACTAATCTTAGCCCTAACCCTAAAAAACATCCCTAGCCCTCATCCTAGCCCTAAACCTAGGCTTAATCTTAACCCTAACCACAGCCCTAATCCTAATTATAACCCTCACCCTACCTCTAAACCTAGCTATAAAGCCATCCCTTATGCCAAAATTTGCCTGAACGCTAAACCTAAACTCTAAATGCTAATCTAAACTCTAAACCTAACCCTAACCCTAACTCTAGGCTTAAACTAAACACTAAACCTAGACCTAATCCTAGACTAATTTAGCCCTATCTCTAAACCTAACACAAACCCTAGCCCTAAGACTAACTCTCGCCCTAGCCCTAATCCTAGTTCTAACCCTATCCCTTACCATAACCCTAAACCTACCCATAACCCTTGCCCTATCCTTAGTTCTAGCTCTCACCATAGGTCTAACCCTAATTCCAAATTTAACCCTAAACTAAGCCTAAGCCTAACACTAACACTAGCTCTAACCCTAACCATAGGACTAAAATAAAACCAAGCATTAGCCCTAACTCTAAACCTTAAATTAAACCAAAATCTAACACTACTACTAGACCTAACCTAGCCCTAGTTCGAGTGCTAAACCAAACCTTAAAATCAACCCTGATCCTGAGTCATATCCTAACATTCACCCGAGCTCGAAAACCGCCCTCACCTTAAACTGAACCCTAACAGTAACAGTAGCCCTAATTCTAGTTCTAACACTAACCCTAAAGCAAAGCCTGACCCTGACTCCTATTCTAACATGAACCCTAGCTAAAGATATCACCCTAACCTTAAACCTAACCCTAACATTAAACCTAACCCATACCCTAACACAAAAACTAACCCTAATGGTAACCCTAGTTCTTACATTACCCAATGCCCTAACCATAGCCCTAACCCTAACAGAAAACCTAGGCCTAATCCGAGTCCTAACCTAGCTTTAACGCTAACTATAACCATATCCTGGCTCTAAACCAATCTCTTACTTAAGCAAAACCTTAAACCTAAGGGTAACACTAGACCTATCCCTAATCCTTAGGCTAACCAAAACACTAACCTTATTAATAGCCCTTACCCTTGCCTCATTCTAGATCTAACCCTATCCAAAACCCTAACATTAACCCTGACCCTTCCACTGACCATACCATTAATCTGAGGTCTAATCCTAACCATAACCCTAAACCGAAACCTACTGTAATACTACTCCTAGATCTAATCCTGAACCTAACACTGAGCCTAGCCCTAACCATAGCTCAGAACCTAACCCTTACACTAAACATAACTTAACATAACCCTAGTTCTAATCCTCACCCTAACCCTAAATCAAGACCTAATTCTAACCATAACCATTGCCCTAAACTTAAGTCTAACTCTGTCATTAACCTAAACATAACCCTTACCCGATTATTAACCCTAGGCCTAACCCTAAACGTATCACTATCCCCAAACTTATCAATTACCCTAAAGCTACCCTGAACCCTAGACCTAGTACAATCATTACCCTAACCCTAACTCTAATGATAATTTGAGCACTAACCCTAAACTCAAACCTAAACCTAACCCTAACACTGACACTGACCCTAATCATTCCCCTAGCTCTAAACCTCACTTTACCCTATACCGAAGCCTTACACTAGACCTAGCCATAAAACTAACCCCAAAACTATCCCTAAGCATAAACCTAGACCTGATATTAGCCCTAGCCATGATACTAGCGCTAACCCTAACACAAACCCTATCCCTTATCCTAGCCCTAAACATAGCCTTAATTATAACCCTAACCATAACCCTAGGTCTAACTCTAACACTACCCCTAGCCCTAATCTTAGATCTAATTTAGCCCTATCCCTACCCTTAACCCTAACCCTAGTCCAAAGACTAACTCTAACTATCACCTTAGTCCTAACCCTAGTCCGAACCCTATACTTTACTGGAACCCTAATACTAGCCCAAACCACAGGTCTAACACTAGCCCTATTCATAGCCTTAGCAGCAACCCTAGATCTAACCCTAACTCTAAATCTAACAATAACCCCTAGCCTAAACCTAAACCTAACACTAGCCCCAACCCTAAGGCTAATCCTAAAACTAGCATTAACCCTACCCCTAAAACAAAACCAAGCCATAGACCTAAGCCTAATCCTTAATAAAAAAGTAAGCCCTAACCTTACATTTGGCCATAACTCTATCCATAATTCGAGTTTTAATCCAAACCCTAAAACTAACCCTGACCCTGACTCTGATATTAACAGTAACCCTAGCTCTAAACATCACCCTAACCCTATACCTAAACATAACAATAGACCTAGACCTAACCCTAACCCTAAAATTAGCCCTAATCGCAACCCAGGTACTTACATTAGCCATTACCTTAAACTTACCCTTAACTTAACCCACAACTTAGCCTTATTCCAAGCACTATCCCTAGATTTACCCCTAACCCTAACCCTATCACTAATCGTAACTATAATCCTAGCTGTAACCCTAGATTTAAACCTAACCCTAACCCTAAGCCTAACCCTATCAATAATTGTAACAGTAAACCTAGCTGTATCCCTATCTCTAACATTATCCAACCCTAACCATAACCCTAACCCTAATGCTAAACCTGGGCCTAAACCTAACCGTATCACTAATCCTAACCCTATCCATTACCCTAAACCTAACCTGAAACCTAAACCTAACACTATCTTTACCCTAATCCTAACTCTAATGCTAATTTGAGCCCTAACATTAAACCTTAACCTATTCAAAACACTAATCACGAACCTGACCCTAAGAGTACCCGTAGCTCTAAACCTGAACCTAACCCTATACCTAACCCTTACACTAGATGTAGCCATAAACCTAAACCAAAAACTATTTTTAACCATAACACTAGACCTGAAATTAGCTCTAGCCATAATCCTAGTACTAAACTTAGGCTTAATCCTAGACCGAACCATAACTCGAGCCCTAACCCTAATTCTATTCCTAATCCTAGCCCTAAACCCACAAATAACCTCATCCTATACCCAAAAATAACTATAACCGTAAACCTAACCCTAACCCTCACCCTAAACCTAGGCCTAACCCAAAGCGTAGTGCTAATCCTAGCTTTTATTTAATCCTATCCTAACCCTAAACCTAGCCATAAGACTAACTCTAACTCTTGCCCTAGCCCTAGCCGTAATTCTATCTGAAGACTTAATCCTAATCCTAGATATAAGCTTAAGTCTAAATCTAAACCTAACTCTAAATTTAACTCTAACATAAGCCTAAACCAAACCCTAACACTACCCCTAACCATAACGCTAATCCTAAAACGTGCCCTATCATTAGACCTAGCCATAAACCAAAACCAATCCATAGCCCTAATTTAACCCATAACCTAAATCAAACCCTAACCCTACAACTAACCCTAAAACTAACTCTAAATCTAACCCTGACCCTGACACTGACTCTAACACTAACCCTAGCTCTAAACATCACCCTAACCTAAAATTAACCTTAACACTATATCCAGCCTTAACCTAACCCTAAAACTAGCCTTAATCATAACCCTAGTTCATACATTAGTCATTGTCCTAACCGTAGCCCTAACCCTAACACAAATTCTACACATAATCAGAGCCCTAACTTTAGCTTTGACCATAATACTAGGCCTAAACCTAACCCTAAAACTAGCCCTAACCCTAACTGTAACCCTATTCCTTACACTAAGCCCAAACCCTAACCCAAATGCTAACCCTAATCCTAATCCTAATCCTTAACCTAACTTCAACTCTAACCATAATACTACTCTTAATCCTAGCGCTCATTCTACCTCTAAACCTATCCCTGACCCTCATCTGACCCTAACAATAACCCTAGGTATAAACCTGACCATTACCCTAAACCAAACCCTAATACTAGCCCTACTGGTAACCCTATACCTATATGTAAGCCTAACACTAGACTTAGACCCAAAGTTAATCCTAAATATAGCTATAACTCTAGCCCTAGACTAAACAAAAACCTAGCACTAGCACTAACAATAAACCTTAACCTAAACCGAAAACTTACCCTACCCCTAGAACTAAACCTAGTCCTAGTTCTGACTCTAAACCTAACACTAAACCTATCCCAAAAACTGACCCTAATTCTAACACTGAACCTAGCTTTAAATATGACACTAACTCGAAACCTAGACCTAACACTGGACCTAGCCATAACCCTAACCCTAAAACTAGCCCTAAACATAACCCTAGCTCTTACATTAACTATAGTTAGATACTAGCCCTAGACCTGGTCCTAGCCATAACCCTAACAGAAACCCTAGCCCTTAACCAAGCCCTTATCCTAGACTTAACCCTAAACTGAAATATAACCCTAGACCTAATGCTAATTCTAAAACTCACTCTATAACTAGAGCTAGCTATAACCCCACCCATTTCCCTAATCTTTACCTTAACACCAATGCTAACCCTAACTCTAGCCCAACCCATTAGTCTAACCCTAACACTAACTCTAGCCTTAATACTAGCCCTAATTTAGCCCTAACCCCAATACTAACCCTAGCCCTAATCCTAAGCCCTAATTTTGCTCTAACCCTAACCGTAACTCTAGACCTAATCCTAGCCCTAATTTGGCCCTAAATCTATCACTAATCCTCGTCCTAATCCTAGCCCCAATTTAGCCCTAACCTTAGTTATAATCCTAGCCCTAATTTAGCCCTAACCCTAAGACTACTACTATGACTAACTCTAATTCTTACCCTAGCTGAATCACTAGTTCTAACCATATTCATTACCATAACCATAAACCTCATGCTAACCCTAGCCCTAGACCTACCCTTACCCTAGATCTAACCCTAACTCTGAATCTAACCCTAACCCGAAGCCTAAACCTCAACCTAACACAAGCCCTAACCCTGATGCTAATCCATAATCTAGCCATAACCATAGCCCTAGCCCTAAAACAAAACCAATGTATATCTCTAAACCTTAAACTAAACCAAACCCTAACCATACAACTACTACTAACTTAGCCATACTTTGAGTTCTAACCCTAACCCGAATAATAACCCTGACTCTGACACTACCCTAACAATAAACCTTGCTCTAAACATCACCCTAACCCTAAACCTAACCATAACACTAGACCTAGCCTTAACCCTAACACTAAAAGTAGCACTAATTGCAACACTAGTTTATACATTACCATAGCCCTAATCCTAGCCTAACTAAACCCAAAACCAAGCCCTAATCTGAGCCTTAACCCTAGCTTTAAACCTAGCCATAAACCAAACCCTAACCCAGAACATAGTCCTAAAATTTACCCTAACCCTAGCCAGAATTCTAACCATAACCCTAGTGCTATCACTACTTCTAACCCTATCCATTACCCTAATCATAACCATAACTCTAATGGTAACCCTAGGCCTAACCCTAAACTTATCCCTAACCCTAACATATTTCATTAACCTAAACGGAATCTGATCCCTAATCCTAACCCAATCATTTACATAACTCTAACCCTAATGCTAATTAAGCCACAAACCTAAACCTGTACCCTAAACTTAACCCAAACCCTAACCCTAGGCCTAGCCCTAACCCTAACTCTAGCCCTAATCCTATCCAAACCCTTACGCCTAATCCTAGCTCTAATGCTATTCATTACTCTAACAATAACCCTAACCCAAATGCTAACCCTAGGCCTAACACTTACCCTATCACTAACCCTAACCTTACCAATTACCCTAATCTTAACCTGAATTCTAAACCTAAACCTATCCACAAACCTAACCCTAATTCTAACTCTAATGCTAATTTGAGCCCTAACCCTAGTAATTAACCTAACACAAACCCAAAACCTGACCCTGACCCTAAAAATACACCTTACTCTTAACTTGGGCCTTACCCTAATCTAATATTAGACCTAGCCATGAACCTAACCCTATAGCTATCCCTAGCTGTAACCCTAAACCTGACAATATCCCTATCCCCAAAACTTGCCCTAACACTAACACAAAACCTAGCCCTCGTCCTAACCCCAAATCTAGCCTTAAATCTAACACAAACCTAACCCTAGACCTAAACCTAAGTCTAATCATCGCCCTAGCCCTAAACCTAGCTATAACCCAATCTCTTCCCCTAAACCTAACCCTAAACCTAATCTTAAACATACCCCTAACCCTAGGCCTAACCCTAAAACCAATCCTAGACATATTCCTAGCCCTAATTTACCCTAAACTTAACATTAACCCTAGCCTTAAGACTAACTCTAACTCTCGACCTAGCTCTATTCCTAGTTCTAACCCTATCCCTTACCGTAACCCAAACACTAGACCTAACCTTAGCCCTAACCCTAGCCATAGCCCTAACCCTAGAATTAACCATAACTCTAAATGTACCCCTAAGCCTAAACTCACCCTATAACTAGCAATAACACTAAGATTAATTGTAAAACTACCCTTAACTTTATCCTTAGCCCTAAAACATAATGAGCGATAACACTACTAACTTAACCTAACCCAAAACCTAACCCTACATCTAGCCCTAAGCCTACCCCTACTTCGAGTCCTATCTCCAAACCTAAAACTAACCCTGACCCTGACTCTGAACCTAACACTAACTGTAGCTCAAAATATCACCGTGAACTTAAACTTAACCATAAAACTAGACTTAGCCATAACCGTAACCCTAAAATTAGCCCTAATCATAACTTTAGTTCTTACATTAGCTGTATCCCTAATACTAGCCCTAATGTTACCCAAAATCTAGCCCTAATGTGAGCCCCAACCCTAGCTTTAACCATAACTCTAAACCTAAACCAAGTCCTAACCCTTACCGTAAACCTAACCCTAATTTTAATCCTTGCACTATCCCTAAACCTAACACTAACCCCAACACTAACACTAACCATAACCTTAGTCCTAACATTAGTCTAACCCTATCCATTACCCTAACCCTAACCCTAATCCTAACCCTAATGCTAACCCTTGGACTAACCCTAACACATTCGCTAACCCTAACCTATCCATTACCCAAAACATAACCTTAACGCTAAACCTAACCAAACACTAAACCTAGATGTAACACTAACCCTAAAACTGGCCCTAATTGTAACCCTAGTTCTTACATTAGCCATAGCCCTAAAGCTAACACAAAACCTAGCCTAGCCCTAATCCAAGCCCTAACCCTAGCTTTAACCCTAATCCTAAATCTAACCCTAGCCATCACCCTAACCCTAACCTTAGCCCTAACACTAGCACTAACCCTATCCCTTACCCTAAGCCAAACTCTAACCCTAAATCTACCATTGTCCTAAACTTAATTCTTAGCCAAACCCAAAACCTAACTCTATTACTAGTCCTAACTCTAATCCTCAATCTAGCTCTATCACTATCCCAAGCCCTAACATTAATTCTGACACTTATTCTGACCGTAACACTAACCATAGGTCTAAACCTGACCCTAATCCTAAACCGATCTTTAATATTGGCACTACCTGTAACCCTATAATTAAACCTTACACTAACACTAGACCTAGATCTACACTTAATCTATTATCTAGTGATAACTCTAGGCCTAGCCCTAAACAAAAACTTAGTGCTAGCCCTAATAATAAACCTTAACCAAACCCAAACACTAACCCTACCCGTAGACCAAACCCTAGTCCTAATGCTGGCCCTAACAATTAACCCAACCCTAAACTGAACACTGATCCTTACCCTAACACATACCTTAGCTCTATACCTTATCCTAACAAAACACATAACCCTAACACTAGACCTAGCCATATCACTAACCCTGAAACTAGCCATCACCATAGGCCAAAACCTACCTCTAACTCTATCCATTACCCTAACCCTAATGCTAACCCTAGCCCTAAACTTCACACTGACTCTAACTCTAATCCTCATCCTAATACAAACACTAGCTCAATCCCTAACCCTTAAACTTAACCTAACCCTAACACTAACCCATGGCCTAAACCTAAACCTAACCTAAACCTTAGGCCTAATAGTAACCTTAACACTATCCCTAACCCTAGCTCTAAGCCTACATATTACCCTAACTCTAAACCTAAACTTAATGATAACCCTAGCCCTAACCCTAGCTCTAACCCTACCCATTACCCTAACCCTAACCCTAACCATGTTGATAACCCTAGCCCTTACCCTAAATCTACCCTCACCCTAACCCTAGACATAACCATAAACCTAACCCTTGCCATAGAGCTAACCCTTGCTCAAACCCTAACCATTACCCTAAACCTAACACTAAGCCTATCCCTAACCCTAACCTTAAGCCTCACCAGAACCCTAACCCTAACCCTAACACGACATCAAACCCTATCCAATATCCTAAACCTAATGATAACCCTAGCCCTAAACTTAACACTAACCTTGACCCTAACCGTAACTATAACCTAGACCTAACCTTAAACCTAACCCTTGCCCTAGTGCTAATCATAGCTCAAACTCTAAACCATACCCTAAAACTAAACCTAACCCTAACCCTAGGCCTAACCCTAACTCTAGCCATAATAATAACCATAACCCTAGCTCTAACCCCATCCCTTACCCTAAGCACAACCATAACACTAAGGCTAACCCTAGGCCTAACCCTAACCCTTTTGCTAACTCTAACCCTATCAATTACCCTACACCTAACATGAACGCTAAACCCAAACCTATCATTACCCTAACCAAATCCTAATTCTAATTCAAGTCTAAACCTAAACCCTAACCTAAATCAAATCTGAAACCTAATTCTAACCCTAATAATAACCCTAGCTCTAAACCTGACCCTTACCCTAACCCGAACCCGTACACTAGACCTAGCCATAAATCTAACCCTCAATCTATCCCTAATGTAAGCCTAGACCTGACACTAGTCCTAGCCCTAATTCTTGCCATAACCCTAAAACAAACCCTAGCCCTCATCCTAGCCCTAAACCTAGCCTTATTACTAAATCAAACCAAAACCCTAGTCCTAACTGTAATTCTAACCTTTGACCTAGCAATAAAACTAGCTTTAACACATCCCTTCCCCTAAGCCTAACCCTATCCCTAAACCTAACCTAAGTCTATACTAGGCCTAACCCTAATACAAACACTACACCTAATCCTAGCACTAATTTAGCCCTAAAACTAACCTAACCCTAGCCTTAAGACTAACTCTAACTCTTGCCCTCTTCCTATTCCTAGTTCTGACACTATACCTTACCATAATCCTATCACTTGCCTTTACATTAGCCCTAATCCTAGCTCTAGCCCTAATCCTATATCAAACCCTAACTATAAATCTAACCCTAACCCTAAGCTAAACGTCTCACTAACACAAGCCGTAACACTAATGCTAGTCCTCAAACTAGAACCAACCTAGCCCTAGCCCTACAAAACAACATAGCCATAGCCCTAACCCTAACCTTTAACATAAACCAAACCCTAAGCCTACACCTAGCCCTAAACCTACCTCTAATTCGAGTCCTTTCCCTAACCCTAAAACAAACCCTGACCCTTACTCTGACCCTAACACTAACCTAGCTCTAAACATCACTCAAGACGTAAACCTACACCTAACCCTAGACCTAGCCCTAACCCTAACCCTAAAACTAGTTCTAATCATAACCCTAGTTCTTACATTGGCTGTACCCCTAAACTGTACCCTAACCTAACCCAAAACCTATCCGTAATCGGCGCCATAACACTACCTTTAACCCTAACCATAACCCTAATTCTAGCCTTAACACTTACCCGAAACCTAACCCTAACCCTAACCCTAACCCCTGACATAACCCAAACCTAACCCTAAATGTAGCCTTAATTCTAACCATAAACCTAGCCCTAACCCCAGCTGTAACCCTATCCATTAACCTAATCCTAATCCTAACCCTAGTGCTAACCCTAGGATAACCCTAAACCTATTCCTAACCCTAAAATGATACTTTACCCTAAACCTAACCTGAACCCTAAACCTAATCATACCCATTAACCTAATCCTAACCTCAATGATCTTAACCCTAAAACTATCTCTAACCATAACGCTAGACCTAACATTAGCCGTAGCCCTAATGAAGCCCTAAACGTAAAACAAACTCTAGCCCTAATCCTAGCCCTAATCTTAGCCTTAATCCTAAATCTAACCCTAGCCCTTGACCTAAACTTAATTGTAACCCTCACCCTAGTTCTAAAGCTAGCTATAACATCATACCTAACCATAACCATAACCATAACCCTAGGCATAATCCTAGGCTCAGCCTTAATCCTAAACCCTAGCTCTAATTCTAGCTCTAATTAAGCCCTAATTCTAACCCTAAATCTCATCCTTACACTAACTCTAACTCTCGCCCTAGACCTATCCCTAGTTCTAACTCTATCCCTTATAATAACTCAAATCCTAGCCCTAACCCTAGCCCTAACCTTCACTGTAGCCCTAACCTTCACTGTAGCCCTAAACCTAGATCTAACCCTAACTCTAAATCTAACCCTAACCCTAAGCCTGAACCACACCCTAACACTAGCTCTAACCCTAACACTAATTTGAAAATTAGCACCAACCCAAGACCTAGCTCTCAAGAAAAACCGAGCCATTTCACTTACCCTAACCCTCAATGTAAACCAAACCCTAACTCTACACCTAGCCCTAACCCTAGCCCCAATTCGAGTCCTAACCCTAACCCTGGAACTAATACTAACACTGACTCTGACCTTAACACTAACCCTAGCTCTACACATCACCCTATCCCTAACCTAATTCTAACACTAGACCTCGCCCTAAACCTAACCCTAAAACTAGCCCAAATCGTAATGCCAGTTCTTAAATTAGCCATAGCCCTAAACCTAACACAAAACCTAGCCCTAAACCAAGGCCTAACTCTAGTTTTAATCCTAATCCTAACCCTGGTCCTAACCGTAACCCTATCCCTAGTCCTAATCCTAGTTCTAACTCTATTTCTTACACTTAGTCAAACCCTCACCCTATTGATACCCTAGTCCTAACCCTAATTCTATGTCTACCTCAAACCTTAACTCTATTACTAGTGCTAACCCTAAACTTCATTCTAGATCTAAACTTAACCCAAACCCTAACTTTAACTCTGACTCTTATTCTGACCCTAATACTAAACCTAAGTTTAAATCTGACACTAACCCTTATCCAAAAACTAACACTAGCCCTACCATTAACCCTAAACCTAAACCTAACAATAACGCTAGCTCTAGACCTAAACCTAATCCTAAATACAGCCATAACCCTAGCATTAGCAGTAACAATAACCCTTAACTTAAACCAAACACTAACTCTACCCCTAGACCTAAACCTAGCCCTCATTCTGGAACTAACCCTAAACTTAATCCTAACCTGAACCCGGATATTTACCCTAACATAAACCCTAGCTGTAAACCTTATCCTATGCCAAAAACTATACCCTAACACTAGATGAATTCTAAATATAACCATAACCATAACTCTAGCCCTTGCCCTAACACTGACCTTAACGCTAACTCTAGCCCTAATCCTAACCATTATCCTAGCCCTAAAACTAGGTCTAAACCTATAATTTACCCTAAAAATAACTATAACCCTAATGCTAACCTTAGGCGTAACCCTAAAGCTATCACAAACCGGAACCATATCCATTACCTTAAACCGAATCTAACCCTAAAGCTAACACTAACCATTACCCCAACCCTAATTCTAACATTAATGCTAATTTGAGCCTTTTTTTAGAGAGAGAGAGAGAATTTTAATATTTATTTTTTTTTAGTTTTCGGCGGACACAACATCTTTGTATGTGGTGCTGAGGATGGAACCCGGGCCGCACGCATGCCAGGTGAACGAGATACCACTTGAGCCACATGCCCAGCCCCTAATTTGAGCCTTAAAGGTAAAACTTAACCTAACTCAAACACAAAGCCTGACCCTGACCCTAATAATACCCTAGCTCTTAATCTGAACCTTTCCCTGAACATAACTCTTTAATTTGACCTTGCCATAAACCTAACCCTAAAAATATCACTAACTATAAACCTAGACCTGATATTAGTTCTAGCCCTAATTGTTGCCCTAAACCTAACACAAAATCTAGCCCTAATCCTAGCCTTAAATCTAGCCTTAATCCTAAACCTAACCATAAACCTAGCCCTAATCCTAAAGCTAATCATAAAACTAGCCCTAACCCTAATCAGAGCACTAAAACAAAACCGAGCAACAGGCCAAACACTAACCTTAACTTAAACCAAACCCTAGCACTACACCTAGATCTAACCCAGGCCTAATTCAAGTTCTAATCCATAATCTTAAAAATAACCCTGTACCTGACTTATTTCCTAACACTCATCCTAATTCAAACCACCACCCGAACCCTAAACCTACCATAATCCTATCCCTAGACTTAACCCTAAACCTAGACCGAAACCTAGCTCAAAACCTAACCTTTATGCTAAACATAACCCTAAACCTAACCCTAAACCTAGTTCTAACACTAACTCTAACCCTAACTCAAGGCATATTCCTAACCATAACTCTAGTTCTAAACCTATCAATTACCCTAACCATAACCTTATACTAATGCTAACCTTAAGCCTAACCCTAGCCCTATCTCTAACACTAACCAGATAAATTACCCTAAACCAAACCGGAACCTTAAAGCAAACCCTAACTATACCCTAACCCTAACCCTAATGCTAACTTGAGCTGTAAACCTAAATCCTTACCTAAGCCAAATCCTAATCCTAATAATTCCCTGAGCTCTAAACCTGACCCTTACCCTAAACCTAACCCTTACACTAGACATAGCCATAAGCCTAACCCTAAAACTATCTTTAACCATAACGCTAGACCTGATATTAGCCCTAGCACTAATCCTAGCCCTGAATCTAAAATGAACATTATCCCTCATCCTAGCCATAAACCTAGCATTAATCATAACCCTAAATCCAACCCTAGCACTAACCCTAAATCTAACCCTCATCCTACTTCTAAACCTAGCTATAAAACCATTTTTTTATCCTAAACTTAAACCTATCCCTATCCCTAATGTAAGGCCTTAGCTAAACATTAACCCTAGCCCTAATTTAACCCTATCCCAAACCCTAAATCTAATTTTAGCCCTATCACTAACTCTCACACTAGCCCTAACCCTAATGCTAATCCTAAAACTATCCCTAACCCTAACACTAGCCCTAAAACAAAACTGAATGATAGCCCTAACCTTAAACCTTAACCTAAACCAAACCATTACCCTAACCCTAGCCCTAATTTGAGTTTTAATCCGAACACTAAAACTAACCCTGACCTTGACTCTGACCATAACAATAACCCTAGCTCTAAACATAACCCTAATCTTAAACCTAAACCTAACAGTAGACATAGCCCTAACTCTAACCCTAAATTTAGCCCTAAACATAACCCTGGTACTTATGTTAGCCCTAACCCTAATTCTAGCACTAACTTAACACAAAGCCTAACCCTAATCTGAGACATAACCCAAGTTTTAACCTTAATCCTAACCCTAACTCTAGCCCTAATCATAAACATAACCCTAGCCCTAACCCTAGCTCTAACCCTATTCATTGCCATAAACATAACCCTAACTCTAATTCTAAACCTAGGCCTAAACCTAACCCGATCCCTAATCCTAACACATTCCATTACCCTAACCCAAACCTAGACTCTAAACCTCACCCTATCATTAACCGAACACTAACCCTAATGCTAAATTGAGCCCTAACTTTAAAACTTAACCTATCCCAAACCCTAACCGAGACCCTGACTATAAAAATAGTTATAGCTCTAAAACTGACCCTAACCCTAAAACTAACCCTTACACTCCATGTAGCCATATACCTAACACTAAAACTATCTTTAACCATAACCCAAGACCTGATATTAGCCCTAGCCCTAATCCTAGCCCTAAACCTAAAACAAACCCTAGCCCTCATCCTAGCCCTAAACCTAGCCCTAATTATAACCCTAACCTTAACCATAGCCCTAACCTAATTCTAATCCTCACCCTCACACTAAACCTAGCTATAACACCATCCCTTACCCTAAACTTAATCCTAACCTTAACCCTAACTCTAGACCTAAGCTGAAACTAACCCTAGCCCTAATCCTAGCCCAAATTTAACCCTATGCCTAATTCTAACACTAACCATAAAACTAAGACTAACCCCAGCTCTCACACTAGCCCTATCCCTACTTCTAACCCTATCCATTACTGTAATCCTAAACCTAGCCCTAATCCTAGCCCTAAACCTAGCCATAACCATTGCCCTATCCCTAGTTCTAACCATATCCCTTAACTTAACCCTAACCCTAGCGCTAAACCTAGCCATCAACCTAGACATAACACTTGCCTAATCCTTATTTCTAGTCCTAACCCTAGATCTAACTCTAACTCTCACTCTAACACTAACCCTAAACCTAAGCCTAACATTAATACTAGAACTAACCCTAACACTAATCATGATACTAGACCTAAGCCTAACCCTAGCAGTAAAACAAAACCGAGTAATAGACTAACACTAAACCTTAACTTAAACCAAATCCTAATACTAAAACTAGACCTAACCCTAGCCCTAATTCGAGACCTAAACTTAACCTTAATACTAACCCTTACACTGAATCATATCCTAACACTCACCCTAGCTCTAAACACCACCCTAACCTTAAAACAAATCCTTACAGTAACTCTAGCCTTATTTTGAGTCCTAACCCTAACTCTAAAACTAACTCTTACACTGACTATTAACCTAACACTAACGCTCACTCTAAATATCACCCTAACCTTAAACCTAATTTTAACACTAGAGGTTTAACCCCTAACCATTACCCCCAAATTCACCCTAATTGTAACCCTAGTTCTTACATTAGCCGTTGCCTAGCCCTAAACCTAACACAAAACTAGTCCTAATCCAAGCCCTAAACCTAGCTTTAACCTAACCCTTGCCCTATTCCAAGCCCTAACCCTAGCTCTAACCCTATCCCTTACCATAAGCCAAACCCTAACACAAATGCTAACCCTAATCCTTAACCTAACACAAACCCTAACCCTATTACTAGTCCTAACACTAGCACTCATTCTAGATCTTACCATAACCTAAATACTAACCCTAACCCTGACCCTTATTCTGACCCTAAAACTAATCGTAGGTCTAAACATGAACCTATCCCTAAACTGAACCATAACAGTAGCCCTTCCGGTAACCTTATACCTAAACCTAACCCTAACACTAGCCCTAGATCTAAACACAATCTAAAATCTAGCCATAACTCAAAACCTAGAACCAATGAAAAACCTAGAATAGCCCTAACAATAACGCTTAGCCTAAGCCAAACACTAACTCTTCAACTATAACTAATTCTGGATTTAATTCTAACTATAACACTAACCTGAACACTGACCCTGACACTAACAGTAAAAATAGCTCTAATCACCACCCCAACCGTAAACCTAACCCTAAAACTATACCTAGCCCTAACATTAACCCTACAACAAGCCTGAATCATAACAAGTTCTTACATTAGCTGTAGCCCTAACCTATTGCAAAACCTAGCCCTAATCCAAGGTCTACCCTAGCTTTAACCCTAAAGGTAATCCTAATCCTAACCATAGCCCTAACCCTAAGCTTAAGCCTAAGCCTAGACTTAATCCTTAGCATAACCCTAGCCCTAACCATAGCTCTAACCTATCCATTACTCTAATGATAGCCCTAACCCTTATGCAACCCTAGGCCAAACCCTAATCCTGTACCTAACCTTAACCCTACAAATTACCCTACACTTAACCTGAACCCTAAACCTAAAACTATCATTACACTATCTTTAACAATAGTGCTAATTCGAGCCCTACACCTAAACCTTAACCTAACAAAAACCCTAACCTGACCCTAACCCTAACAATACCCCTAGCTCTAAACTTGACCCTAACCATTAACCTAACTCTTAAAATAGACCTAGCTTTAAACCTAACCCTAAACTATCCCTAACTGTAAACCTAGACCTGACGTTTGCCCTAGCTTTAATTCTATTCCTAACACTAAACACAAATGTTAGCCCACAGCTGAGACACAAACTTCAACTTAATCATAAACCAAACCCTTACCCTAATTATAACCCTCATCCTAGCCATAAAACTAGCTATAATCCCAACCCTTAGCCTAAACCTAACCCTAACACTAAACCTAACATTAACCCTAGTCCTAACCCTAGGCCTAATCCTAACACTAACCCCTGCCCTAAGACTAACTCTAACTCTCGCCCTAGCCCTATACTGAGTTCTAAATAAATCTCTTACCATCACCCTAAACCTAGTCCTAAACTTAGCCCTAACCCTAGCCCTATCCTTCACCCTAGCTCAAACCCTAGATCTAAACCTAACTCTAAATCTAACCCTAAACCTAAGCCTAAACCTCACACTAACACTCGCCCTAACCCTAACACTAATCCTAAAACTAGCGCTAACCCTACCCCTAACCCTAAATCAAAACCGAGTCATAGCCCTAATCCTAACCCTTAACGTAAACCAAACCCTAACTTTACACCTAGAACTACACCTATCTCTAATTCCAGTCCTAAATATAACCTGCAAAGTAATATAAACACTGACTCTGACCCTAACACTAAATCTAACTCTAAATATTGTCATAACTGTAAACCCAACCGTAACACTAGACCCAGCCCTAACCCTAACCCTATAACTAGTGCTAATCATAACCCTACTTCATACATTACCCGTAGACTTAACCCTAGACCTAACCTAATCCAAAACCTATCCTTAATCCGAGTCCTAAATCTAGCTTTAACCCTAAACTTAAACCTAACCCTAACCTAAACAAAAGCCCTAATCCTGTACATATCCCTACCATAATCTTAGGTCTAACCCTATCCATTACACTAATGAGAATGCTAATCTTTATGTTAAATATTAGGCCTAACCTTAACCCTATCCATTACACTAAACCACATCTAAATCCTAAACCTAACTCTGTCATTAACCCTAGACCTAAACCTAATGCTAATTCAAGCCCTAAATCTTACCTCTAACATAAACCAAACCCTAAACTTGAACCTGACTCTAATAATAAACCTAGCTCTAAACCTAATCCTTACCCTAAACCTAACCCTTACACTGGACCAAGCCATAAACCTAACACTAAATCTATCCCTAACTGTAACCCTAGACCTGGCATTAGCCCTAGCCCTAATACTAGCCCTAACCCTAACACAAACACTAGCCTTCATTCTAGCCCTAAGCCTAGCCTTAATCATAACCCTAACCCTAACCCTATCCCTAACCATAATACTAACCCTTGCCCTAGCCTAAAACTTAGCTATAACCAACACCCTTGCCCTACATGTAACCCTAACTCTAACCCTAACCTGAGGTCTAAACCTTAAACTAACCCTATCCCAAATTTAGCCCTATCCCTAAACATAACCCTAGCCCTAGCCCTACGACTAACTCTAACTCTCACACTAGCCTATCACTAGTTTTAACCCTATCCTTTACCATAACCCTAACCCTAACCCTAAAGATAGCCCTTACCCTTGCCCTATCCTTAGTCCTAGCCCTAACATTAGATCAAATCCTAACTCTAAATTTAACCCTAACCCAAAGCCAAAGCCTAACCATTATAAATACATTTATATTTAGATTCTATGTCTATAGATGTTGGTTTCAAATATTATTTAGAATATAGTCATTAGTTTCATAAAAGGCATACCATTTCTGGTGGTGTATAGAGAACTGATGGTCAGGGGTAGGATGCTATGTTAATGTGGAAAAGAATGAGGATATGAGATTAATCTATCTTAGCAAATTGGAGGAGAATTGTAATGAATAGACAGGGGTAATTTATGGAAGAATATATAAATTCAAATTCCTTAACTGTATTCATAAAATTACCCTATGTATAAATAGTAAAAGTTTGGAGGTTGAAGGTGGGATAGAGGGAGGAAGTAAAAAGAAGAAAAAAAAAAACAAGAAAGAAAGAGAGGGAGAATGAAAATAGTATAAAATAAAGGGGGGGGTGAGAAGAGCCTATGCAATTCCTCTATATTAAACAAATCTGTTGATTCAGCTCTTAAAAGTCAAATTTCATGCAAATTTCATGGTTTCATGTATGTTGAGATTGTGAGAGCCAGAGGGGGAAGGGTAGAGGAGAATAGATGAGAAGAGCAAGAATAGAAAAGTCTCTCAGAACTCTGTTTTCTTCCAGTAGGTGGAGTTGTCTATTCCTAGCTTGAGTCTCTGTGCTAAGGGTAGTGGAGGTAGCCAGTTTGAGAGGCCTTGAGCTTCTACCTGGAGCCTCCCTACTCTTAGTCTCTGAGTTGGAAATCAGGTACCTGTACATTGATAGCTACGCCCCCACCCCCCGCCCCCCAAAAAAAAATCTTGTGAGAAAAATCTTGAGTTATCACAGCTGGAGGTAGGGGAGTTGGAAACTGGGTACCTGAGTAGCCGCAGAACTGAGCTGGTAGCCATGGTCACTGACAGATGGTGAGTAAGGTTTTCCAAGATGGATTCCATATGTTACCTGTGTAGGGTGTTTGGTGAGGTGGTTGGTTCTGGGGTGACCTTTGGCCATGTCAAGAGCTTGGCCTGGTGACCCACAAGGAAAGCCTCTGTGTTCTGTGCTACCTGTCCTCTGCGCCGAGAGCACCTGCACAGCTGAGACTTCTGTCTGAGCTGAGAGCGAACCTGCAGCCAAGGCTTCCCTCTGCGCCAAGAGCTCACAAGCGGCTGAGACTTCCCTCTGAGCTAAGAGCACATGCGCAGCTGAGACTTCCGTCTGTGCAGAGAACTCATGTGCATCCGAGACTTCCAAATTCCGACTGAGCTGAGAGCAACCACAGAGCTGAGCCTTCCATCTGCACAGAGAGCTCCAGCATGTCCCTAGTTTTCTTCAAATTTCTATGATATTGGATAAGATTCATCTTTTACATAGCCTTACTATGCTCCACATGTTTGGGCCTTCTTGGTTCAATGGTTGTCTGTCAGGAACAGGTTGTATTTTAAGATTTTCCATCATTATGGCTTATTGATGTGAATGAAAATTGAGCTGGAAATCAAACAGGGTTGGTAGGAGGTACTTGAAGCTTCCCAAATCAGTTCTCAGTGGGCACTTTTTGGTTTCTTTCTTTTGAAGGTAGGCCAAAGCTGAAGCAAGCAAAAGCAACTGTATCTGACAGCCCTTAAGGAGAAAACACATAAATCTGTATGTATTGAAATAAGTCTCCCAATGATTTGACAGATTTCTTTGATACTGTGAAGTATTCATCTTTAACTTGCCCCACTGGGCTCCCCAAGATTGGGACATCTAGGATCAATGGTTTTCTCTACAGGTAAGGGTTAGGGTTATGGTTATGGTTAGGGTTAAGTTTAGAGCTAGTTTTAGAGATATTTTTGTTCAAATTTCTTTGATACTGGGCTGGATTCATCTTTTCCCTAGCCTTGCTATTCTCCCCAGGTTTGGACTTTCTGGGTTCAGTGGTTCGCTGTCAGGAACAGTTTGTATTTTAAGTTTTCACTTTATTTTGACCTATATGGGTAAATGGAAATAGAGATTGAAATCAAACAGAATTGGTTTGAAAGTTTGCTTGAAACTTCAGACACTAAATCAGATCTCAGTGTGCATTTTCTGGATTGTTTCTTGTGGTAGTAGCCCTATGCTGAAATAGAAAGAAATAGCTTCATCTGTGAGTGCTTTAGGAACAATCTTCAATATTTTTTTTTTTTGTCTAATTACTTTGATACTGTACAGGATTCATCTTTTACATATTCTTAATAGGATCCCCAATGTGGGGCCTTTAAGTTCAACGGTTCACTGTCAGGAACAGTTTGAATTTTTAGGTGTCACTTCATTATGGCCTATAGGTGTGAATGACAATGAAGCTGGAAATGAACAGGGTTGCTACTAGCTGCTTGATACGTCACACACTCTATTAGTTCTCTGCGAGCACTCTCTGCTTTCTTTCTATTGAATATAGGCCAAAGGAGAAGCATGCAAAAACAACTTTATCCAAGAGCACTTTAGGAGACAACAGGGAAATAAGCATGCAATGAACTACCTCCCGCAATTATTTGATCAGATTTCTTTGATACTGTGCATTTTTAATCTCGTAGCTTGCCCCACTAGGCTTCATATCTTTGGGACTTCTATGATCAAAGGTTATCTAAACAGGTTAAGAGTATAGTTAGGATTAGATCTAGGTTTAGACCTAGTGTTAGGTTTAGAGTTAGTTTTGTTCAAATTTTCTTTATACTGGGCAGGATTCATTTTTACCTAGCCTTACTATGTTCCCCAGGTATGGGCCTTCTCAGTTCAATGGTTCGCTGACAGTAACAGTTTGTGTTTTGTGGTTTCACTTTATTTTGAATTATATGGTAAAGGGAAATGGAGCTCGAAATCAAAGAGGGTTGGTGCTAGCTGATTGAAACATCTCACACTCAATCAGTTCTCTGCATGCACTCTCTGGTTTGTTCCTTGTGAATGTAACGCAAAGCTGAAGCATGCAAAACAACTTTATCTGAGAGTACTTTAGGGGAAAACAAGAAAATAGGTATGTACTGAACTATCTCCCCCTATTATTTGGTCAGATTTCTTAGATGCTGCACAGGATTCATCTGTTAGCTTGCCCCTGTAAGCTCCACATGTTTGGGACATATAGGATCAATGATTTTCTAAACAGGTTAGGGTTAGGTTTATGATTAGGATTAGGGCTAGCTTTAGAGATAGTGTTAGTTTTACAGTTTGTTTTGTTCAAATTTCTTTGATAATGTGAAGGATTTATCTTTTACCTAGCCTTATCATGTGCCCCAGTTTGGGGTATTCTTTTTTCAATGGTTCACTGTCAGGAATAGTTTGTTTTTAATGTCTCACTTCATTTTGACCTTTATGGGTAAATGCAAATGGAACTAGAAATCAGAGGGTTGGTGCTATCTGGTTGAAACTTCACATACTCAATCAGTTGTCTTTGGGCACTCTCTGGTTTCTTCCTTGTGAAAGTAGCCATAAGATGAATCATGCAAAACTAATTTATACAAGATCACTTTAGGAGAAAACAGGGCAATATGCATGTAGTGAGATGCCACCCCAAATTATTTGGTCAGATTTTTGATACTGTGCAGAATTCATCTGTAAGCTTGCCCCACTAGTCTCCCCAAGTTTGAAACTTTTATGATCAAAGGTTCTCTTAACAGGTTAGGGTTATGGTTATGGTTACAGTTAGGGCAAGGGTTGGAGCTAGTGTTAGGCTTCGAGTTAGTTTTATTAACTTCTTTGATACTGGGCAGGATTCATCTTTTTCCTAATCTTAGTATACACCCCATGTTTGGGCCTCCTAACTAAAAGTAGTTGCTCTCAGGAGCAGTTTTAATTTTCATGTTTCATTTCATTTTGCCCTATAGGGGTGAATGGAAATGGAGCTGGAACTCAAACAGGGTTTGTGCTAGCTGCTTGAAACTTCACACACTCAATCAATTCTCAGTGCAAATTCTCTCATTTGTTTCTTGTAGAAGTAGCCCAAAGCTGAAGTAGAAAGAAACAGTTTTATCTGTGAGCACTTTAGGAGAAAGCTTCAACTTTTTTTTGCTTGATTGCTTTGATACTGTACAGGATTCATTCTTTTCCTAGCCTTAGTAGGATCCCCACGTTTGGGCCTTCAAGGTTTGCTGGTTCACTGTCGGGAACAGTTTGAATTTTTAGGTTTCACTTTATTATGCTCTATAGATGTGAATGAAAATGGAGCTGTAAATCAAACAGGCTTAGTACTAGTTGCTTGAAACTTCACACACTCAGTCAGTTCTCTCTGGGAACTCTCTTGTTTGTTCCTTGTTAAAGTACCATAAACTGCAGCATGAAAATATAATTTAACCAAGAGCACATTAGGAGGAAACAGGGAAATATGAATGTACTGAAATACCTCCTACAATTACTTGGTCAGATTTCTTTGATACTGCACAGGATTTATCTGTTAGCTTGCCCCACTAGGCTCCTTTATTTGCGGACTAAGATGATAAATGATTCTCTAAACAGGTTAGGTTAGGTTTAGTATTAGGTTAGAGCTAGGTTTATAGCTAGGGTTTTGTTAGATTTAGTTTTGTTGAAATTTCTTTGATACTGGGCAGGATTCAGCTTTTACATAGCCTTACTATATTTCCTAAGTTTGGGCCTCTTGAGTCAAGGGTTAGCTGTCTGGGACAGTTTGTATTTTAAGTTTTCACTTTATTTTGACCTATGTGGGTAAATGGAAATAGAACTGGAAATCAAACAGGGTTGGTGCTTGCTACTTCAAACCTCACACACTCAATCAGTTCTCTATGGGCATTCTCTGGTTTATTCTTTGTGAAAGTAGTCCTAAGTGGAAGCATGCAAAGCAACTTCATGTGAGAGTACTTTAGGAGAAAATGGAAATATGCATGTGCTGAACTACCTCCCCCAATTATTTGGTCAGATTTCGTTGATACTGTGAAAGATTCATCTGTTAGCCTTCCCCAGTTGGCTCCACAAGTGTGGGACTTCTAGGATCAAAGGGACTCTAAACAGGTTAAGGTTAGTGTTAGGGTTAGTGTTAGGACTATAATTAGAACTAGTGTTAGGGTTAGAGTTAGTTTTATTTTCAAATTTCTATGATACTCTGCAGGATTCATCTTTTTCCTATTTTGACTATACTCCAAATGTTTGGGCCTCCTACATAAAGGGTTTGCTTTCAGGAACAGTTTCAATTTTCATGTTTCTCTTCTTTTTGCCCTGTAGGGGTGAATGGAAATGAAGCTGGAAATCAAACAGGATTTGGGCTAGCTGCTTGAATCATCACACACTCAATCAGTTCTCAGTGCGTATTGTCTGGTTTGTTTCCTGTGGAAGTAGCCCTAATCTGAAGTAGAAAGAAACAGCATTATCTCTGAGTGATTTTGGAGCAAGCAGAATACACATGTACTGAAAGAGCTTCAGATTTTTTTGGTTGGATTACTTTGATACTGTATCGGATTTATCCTTGACCTATCCTCAGTAGGCTCCCCAATTTGGGCCTTCAAGATGCAATGGTTTGCTTTCAGGAACAGTTTCTATTTTAAGGTTTCACTTCATTTTGACCTAAGTGGAATTGGAGCTAGAATTCAAACAGGGTTGGTGCTAGCTTCTTGAAACTCCACACACTCAATCAGTTCTCTGTGGGCACTCTCTGGTTTATATATAGCTCTAAGATGAAGCATGAAAAGCAAGTTTATCTGAGAGCACTTTAGCAGAAAGAGGGAAATATATATATATATATATATATATATATATATATATATATATATATATATATATATATATATATATATTTTGAAATAACTTCCACAATTTTTTTATCATATTTCTTTGACACTGTGCAGGATTTATCTACTAGCTTGACCCACTAGGATCCACAATTTTGGGAATTCTATGATCATAAGTTCTCTAAACAGCTTAGCGTTCAGGTTGAGTATTGAGTCAAATCTAGCATTAGAGTTACAGTTAGATTTGTTCAAATTTATTTGATACTGGGCAATATTCAATTTTCCTTACCCTTGTGAAGTTCCCCAGATTTGGACATTCTCAGTTCAAGTGTTCACTGTCAGGAACACTGTATATTTTAAGGGTTCACTTCATTTTGATCTCTATGGGTAAATGGAAATGGAGCTTGAAATCAAAAAGTGTTGGTGCTAGCTGCTTGACACTTTACATACTCAATCAATTCCCTGTCAGTACTCTCTGATTCCTTCCTTGTGAAAGTATCCCAAAGCTGACACATGCAAAAAAAAATAAATAAATAACTTTATCTGACAGCACTTTAGGAGACAACAGGAAAATATGCAAGTACTACTACGTCCCCCAGTCATTTGGTCAGATTTCTTTCATACTGCACAGGATTCATCTGTTAGAATGCCCCAGTAGTCTCCACAAGTTTGGAACTTCTATGATCAAAGGTTCTCTAAACAGGTTAGGGTTTGTTTTAGGGTTAGGTTTAGGGCTAGTCTTAGAGCAAGTGTTAGGTTTAATTGTTGAGAGCCACAGCCGAAGGGGCCCCAGCAAACTTCCAGCTGCCAGCAAACTTCCAGCTGCCAGCTGATAATTGGCTTACAGCGGCCCCAGCAACATCTAGCTGATTGGCTCCTCTGCGGTGATGCTCATTGGGCTGTTTCCCTGCCCTTTCAGACCACGGAGCAGCTCATTGGGGGACTTTTTTGGCTCCACCCACGAGACCCACCAATCGGCCTCAAGAGCAGGAGGATTGTGGGTTGGAGAGAGAGGCTTGTGGGAAGTCGGTAGTGGAGGTTGGGGCTCTGAGGGTTTTTCCTGAGAGGCTGTTTTGTTTGGCGTGTGTGGTTCTAAAAATAAAGTTAGTTTCTTTTGACAAGTGGCTCCTGATTGTGCCCAGGCAGACTGCGGCATTTGGTGGCTCGCACGGGGAGCGACTGAGGGTAAGTGATAAGTTAAACTGCTCGCCCCTGAGGGCAGGGCGAGAGGATGGGTAGCCATTTTAAGATTCTTCTTTTGTTATATTGTTTCACTTTTGTTTTAAGTTGCCTGTCCCTGGAGATGTGTAAGATGGAAGAAAAACCGCTCACATCTGAGGAACAGATAGGGAGAAAGGATGGATGGACATTTCAGGAGGCTATCGTAATGATTTTGTGTTGTTCCAATTTTGTTTCACTCTGTTTCAGTTTTGTTAGGCGTTATCTTGTTGGGTTGTATTATAGTAGAAATATGGGATCAGAAATTAGTAAAAAAAACAAACTGAAAGAGTGTTAAGTAAATTGTTAGAGGAAGGAGGCATCTCAGTAAAATCAAGAACAGTCAGGGCATACGTTGATACAATACAAAAATGTAGCCCATGGCTTTTTAAGTAGGAGTTGTTAAATATATCACAATGGAACCATCATGGTGAAGATTTAAAAAGAATAGAAACAAAAGCCCAGGGTCTCTGCCAGTTGGCACATTGCCATTGTGGACGTTGGTATCTTGTTTGCTTAGTCCAAAACCTTCAGTTCAGACAAATGTAGAGGAAGGAGAAAACATATTGATTCAAGTAATAGAGAAGGTCTCTCAAGATAGTCAGAAAGAGGAAAAAATTCAAGTAAAAGAGAAAGCCTCTCAAGCTAGTCAGACAGAGAAAGAAAGTGTAAAGCAGAAAAAGCCATCAGGGGGAAAGTTACAACAGGAGACTGCTACTAACACCTTTCTATCACCAGAGGGTGTAAGTGTCCAACCAACAGCACCACCTCTACAGGAGACTGCTACTATCACCTTTCTATCACCAGAGGACATAAGTGTCCAACTAACAAGGCCACCTCCATATGCTGGGAGGCCCCCAACCCCAAAAGTTGATAGTTGGGATCCTGAGACATGATCTCAAATATTAACATGCCCTGTATTTGAGGCAGGAGGGCAGCAAGTTTACCATGTTTTAAATTTCAAAACAGTGAAGCAGCTAAAAGAGGCTGTAACAACCTATAGTCCTCAAGCACCCTTCACTGTAAGCATGGTCAAATCCATTAACAACTTGAACATGACGCCAGGAGATTGGGCTAATATGTGTAAAGCTGTGCTAAATGGAGGACAATACCTGTTATGGAAGGTTGCCAATGAGGAATTTTGCAAGGAGACGGCTAGGTGAAATGCAGCAGCTGGTTATCCTCAGAGAAATCTAGATATATTGTTAGGAAAGGGACCTTATGAGGATCAGCAGCAACAAATTGCATATGATCCTGGTGTATACGCACAAATAGCTGTAGATGCAATTAAGGCATGGAAGACTTTACAAGGACATGGAGGTTTACAAGGTCAATTATCTAAGGTAATACAAGGAGCAAATGAACCTTATGCTGAATCTGTAGATAGGCTTATTCAAACAGCTACCAGAGTTTTTGGGAATACAGAACAAGCAATTCCATTACTAAAACAACTGGCTTATGAGCAAGCAAATTGTTGGTGCAGAGATATCATTAGACCATGGAAACATGAAGATTTAAACACGTATATTAAATTATGTAGAGACATTAATGAACAAGAGCAGGTCATGGCAGCTGCAGTAAAACAGGCTTTAGATGCCAGAGACATTAATGAACAAGGGCAAATTGTGGCAGCTACAGTAAAACAGACTTTAGATGCCAGGCCAAGAACATGCTACAATTGTGAACAAACAGGACATTTTAAAAGGAATTGCCCCATAGGAGGAGGGTTTAACAAAACTAGGTATCAAAGGAGTAGAATACCAGGTATTTACCCACAATGTCGTAGAGGAAGACATTGGGCTAATGAATGCCGTTCTCAAACCACCATAGAGGGTACTCCATTATCAAAAAACAAACAAGGACCAGGTGTTTATCCACGATATCATGGAGAAAGGCATCGGGCTCCATTGCCAAAAAAATGGACAGGGGGGCCCAATGCTCCGGGGCCCAAAACCACAAATATACGGAGCACTGGAGGAACCCAGCAACCCCATCAAGGTAGTGCCCAGGACACATTGTCCATCAGATCCCTCATCAGACAAACCAGAGGGAGTGGAGGGTTGGACATCTGTGCCTCCACCAGAGCAGTACTAACTCCAGATATGGGAGTTCAAATCATTCCTTCAGGGGTAAAAGGACCTCTTCCCAAAGGAACAGTAGGCTTATTATTGGGACACAGCTCTTCTACTCTAAATGGACTTATGATAAGTCCTGGGGTAATTGATCCCGATTATGAAGGTGAAATAAAAATTATAGCCAGTTCTCCAAAGAGTACATCAGTAATTTCACCAGGAGATAGAATAGCACAGTTACTAATAATACCCAGCCTATATGATAAAATTTCCAGTCGTACTGTAGAAAGAGGTTCCAAGGGATTAGGCTCCACAGGTGTAGATTGGGCTATGCTTTCTTTAAATTTAGATTCTCGCCCCATGCTAAAACTAAATATTCAAGGACATGAATTTAATGGGCTACTGGATACAGGTGCAGAGCTTAGCATCATCTCTCGTCAGGAATGGCCAAAATATTGGCCATTACAACAAGCCACTCAAACGCTTCGAGGCCTAGGAGTGGCGACTAATCCCCATAGAAGTGCAATGGTATTAGATTGGAAGGATCCTGAAGGATGTGAAGGAACTATACAGCCATATGTATTGGATCATCTTCCCATAAATTTATGGGGACGAGATGTCCTAGATCAATTAGGTTTGACATTAACAAATAACATCAACAAAAATGCACCCACTATTATGACTAGACAAGGTTTTAGGAAAGGAAAAAGATTAGCAAAACAAGAACAAGGTATAGCAGCACCAATACAAATAGATCAAGGAACAGACAGACATGGGTTGGATATTCAGAAAGGGCCACAGAGACAATAAAAATTACTTGGAAATCAGAGAGACCAGTATGGGTTCCTCAGTGGCCCCTGACAAAAGAAAAGATACAAGCAGCCCATGACCTGGTCAAACAACAATTAGTGGAAGGACTTATACAACCTTCTGTATCTCCCCATAATACTCCCATTTTTGTCATCAAAAAGAAATCTGGTAAATGGAGATTATTGCAAGATTTAAGAGCCATTAATAATGAGATGATTATTATGGGACCTGCTCAATCAGGGATTCCTCAATTGTCTGCTTTGCCAAAAACCTGGTATGTTTTAGTTATAGATATTAAAGATTGTTTTTTTTTTTCAATTCCAATTCATCCTGAGGATAGTCCACGTTTTGCATTTACTATCCCTGCACTGAATCATGAAGGTCCTGATCAGAGATATGAATGGAAAGTACTCCCTCAAGGGATGTCTAACAGCCCAACTATGTGTCAAATTTATGTTAACAAAGTAATCCAGCCACTTAGAAATCAAAATCCTGAACTACAAATATTTCACTATATGGATGATGTATTATTAGCACACAAAGATAAAAACACATTGCTAGAATGTTATGCCACACTTACAAACTTATTAAAAAATTATAATCTAGAGATAGCAATAGATAAAGTACAATTAAATTTTCCAATTAATTATTTAGGAGTTCTATTATCCTCAACCATGGTCCACCAAAAATTCAAATACGAGTATGTCAACTCAAATCACTTAATGACTTTCAAAAGTTATTAAGAGACATAAATTGGATAAGGCCTTATTTAGCTATACCAACAGGAGAGTTGGGACCTTTATTTGATATCCTAAAAGGTCCATCAGATCCAAATTCACCCCGAATGTTAACGCCTGAAGCAAGAAAGGCATTAAAAATCATTGAAACATATATGGAAAATATGCATTTGGATAGAATTGATATAAGTTTACCTTTATTATTTATTGTACTACCAAAAAAAATATTCCTACAGGAGTATTTTGGCAAGAAGGTCCATTATTATGGACACATTTATCTTATTCTCCTAACACTATTCTTACTAGGTATCCTGAGGCTGTAGGACAATTAATACTCAAAGGAATAAAAGCAGCAAAGGAAGTGTTTGGAATTTCTCCCAATAAAATTATTACTCCATATACTATGAATCAAATTGATTAGTTAGCTAATGAGTTAAATACTTGGGCAATAATCATGTGCAAACCTAATGTTTCATTTGATAACCACTTACCATCTAATCCTTTATTGTCTTTTTGGTCATCGCATCCTGTAATTTTTCCAAAAATGACAAGAAAAACACCTATCATGAATGCTCCAAATATATTCACTGATGGATCAAATAATGGTACAGCAGCAATAGTTACACCTGATCAAAATTTTACATTTTTAGTATCCAAAGAATCAGCTCAAAAGGTAGAGCTTAATGCAGTATTACAAGCTTTTGTGATGTTTAAAGATTCTGTATTTAATTTATTTTCCGATAGTCAGTACATAGTTAACGCTATAGTATCCCTTGAAGATGCTGGTAGGATTTCCCCTTCCTCTACTGTTTTCTCTTTGCTTTCCACTATACAAAGTCTAATCTGGGACAGAAAAGATCCATTCTTTATAGGACATATTAGGGCACATACAGAATTGCCTGGAGCCCTTAGTTTGGGCAATGATTTAGCAGATAAAACTACACATGACATACATATTTTCTCTACACTGGAAGAAGCTACAAATTTTCATAAAAAGTTCCATGTCAATGCTAATACTTTACAAAAGCCTTTTAAAATAACTAAGGAACAAGCTAGACAAATAATAAAACAATGTCAAAATTGTGTGACCTTTTTACCACAAGTTAATCTTGGAGTCAATCCTAGAGGATTGATACCTAACCATATTTGGCAGATGGACGTCACACACTTGCCAGAATTTGGAAAATTAAAATATTTGCATGTTACAGTTGATACTTCTTCTGGATTTTTGGTGGGCTCCCTTCATGCCGGAGAAAAAACTAAAGATGTTATAGCTCATTGCTTACAAAATTTTGCCACTGTGGGTGTTCCAAAACAGTTAAAAACAGATAATGCCCCTGGTTATACTTCTACCTCTTTTAAATAATTTTGCTCAACATTTGGCATTACTCGTATAACAGGAATCCCATACAATCCACAGGGACAAGGCATAGTTGAAAGAGCTCATCAAACTATTAAAATGTACTTATTAAAGCAAAAAGAAGGAATTGGGAAGGGGTATATATTCCCCAAAGATAAACTTAAAATAACCCTTTTTACTCTAAACTTTTTAAATTTGGATTCATCAGGACTTAGTGCTGCGGAAAGGCATATGTGTCCAAAAAATGTGCATAAGCCCAAGGTACTTTGGAAGGATATTCTAACAGGACAGTGGAAAGGTCCTGACCCAGTAATTTTCTGGAGTTGCGGGTCTGTTTGTGTGTTTCCACAGGGAGAACAGCAGCTGATTTGGATTCCAGAGAGATTAACCAAGGTCCTGACCCAGTGATTGTCTGGAGTTGGGGTCTGTTTATGTGTTTCCAAAGGGAGAACAGTAGCCGATTTGGATTCCAGAAAGATTAACTAAAGCGATTTCTACAGACCAAAAAGAAGATGATTTGGCTCAAATTCATAACAACTGATATCCAAACTCCAGTTTGGCTATTCTTACATCTGCGACAGAACCAGGATGCTTTTTTCAATATCTATTTTATTATTGCCCTTTGCCATATCATGAAGTTCTATTTTGTTTTTTTGAGCTCATACAGATATAGGTTAATGTTTTGTTGATCAGTTCTATTTTTTTTGACTATAGAGTTTTTAAACATTGCAATGGAAATTTCACCTGTAAAAAGTTATAAGGCCTTTACTATAATGTTATGTGTTGTATGTATTATATTATGTGTGCACACTTGTGTTTTGTGTTATATGTTTGAATGTACGTATGTCCATATATCATATATGATGAGAGCTCATGAAAAAATGGATCCAAATATATATTTTTTATATTCACATTTTTTAAATGGTTCAATTTAAATTGGGTAAACAACTGTTGAGGATTGTTTTAATATGTGAACAAAAAAGGAGGTTAACAGATCTGTTTGTTTAGTTTCACCTTTCCTTTTCATTATATTTAATAATTCTCTTAAAGATAATGTAAATTGTTAAGAAAATTGTTTTCTTTTAGTGCCTTCTGTAATGTTACATAATTTTTTCTTTAGCCATTATTGCCAGAATTCCTATCTTCATCCCAGTGCTGGTGAAGTCAAAGATAAAACCAATCTACAGCTTCTGCAATAGCCATCACTGAACTGCTTGCAGAACTTGCCTGGACACATTGTGAACTCACCTGTATGCATTGTGAACTATCTGTTGGTGCAGCGACTTGTGGTAGTGTTGGGGTATTTTTGCTGATGATGTCATCAGTGGTGCAATTTTTCCAAAAGGAGCCGTCAATTGGCTTGGTGTATCTTCCTCCCTTCTGCTTGTCATGATCGTCCAGCTAAAATTTGGGGGCCAACAGAGGTGAGGCAAAGAACCTCACCCCCCCCACTGGTACAAAGACCTCTCCACAGGTGTGGCTGTATACTGGACCTGTAGTCAGTGACAGGTAAGATCCAATTGCAATGGTACCAACCTGACGGGTTAGGACCATATGTACTATTGGACAACCTAAGGCAGGCACAGTCCCTAAGCCACATGCTTGTTGTTTAAACAGAGAGGGGGAGATGTTGAGAGCCACAGCCAAAGGGGCCCCAGCAAACTTCCAGCTGCCAGCAAACTTCCAGCTTCCGGCTGATGATTGGCTCACAGTGGCCCCAGCAACATCTAGCTGATTGGCTCCTCTGCGGTGATGCTCATTGGGCTGTTTCCCTGCCTTTTCAGACCACGGAGCTGCTCATTGGGGGACTTTTTTGGCTCCACCCATGAGACCCAGCCAATCGGCCTCAAGAGCAGGAGGATTGTGGGTTGGAGAGAGAGGCTTGTGGGAAGCCGGTAGTGGAGGTTGGGGCTCTGAGGGTTTTTCCTGAGAGGCTGTTTTGTTTGGCGTGTGTGGTTCTAAAAATAATGTTAGTTTCTTTTGACAAGTGGCTCCTGATGGTGCCCAGCCAGACTGCGGCAGTTAATTTTGTTCAAATTTCTTTGATGTTCGGCAGGAGTCATCTTTTACCTAGCCTTACTATTTTCACCAGTTTTGGGCTTTCTTGGTTCAAGGTTCACTGTCCAGAACAGTTTGAGTTTTAAGGTTTCACTTCATTTGAATCTATACAGATAAATGGAAATGGAAATAGAAATCAAACAGTATTTGTGCTGCTTGAAACTTCACACACTCAATCTGTTCTCTGTGGTTTCTTCCTTGTAAAGTAGCTCTAAGCACAGTATGCAAAAACAACTTTTTCCAAGAGAACTTTATGAGAAATCAGGGAAACATGCATGTCCTGAACTACCTCCCCCCAGTTATTTGGTCAGATTTGTTTGATACTGCACAGTATTCATCTGCTAGCTTGCTGCCCTGGGTTCCACAAATTTGGGACTTGTATGATCAAAGCTCTATAAACAGGATAGGTTTAGGGTTTGTGTTAGATTTAGGACTAGAGTTAGAACTAGTGTTAGGGTTAGAGTTATTTTTGTTCAAATTTCTTTGATACTGGACAGGATTTATCTTTTACCTAGCTTTACTATGTCCCCCAGTTTGGGGCCTTCTAATTTCAATTGTTCACCATCAGGAATAGTTTGTATTTTAAAGTTTCATTTCAAGTTGTCCTATAAGGGTAAATGGAAATGGAGCTGGTAATCAAACAGGGTTGGTGCTAGCTTCTTGAAATTTCACACACTCAATCAGTTCTCTGTGGGCACTCTCTGGTTTCTTCCTAGAGCAGTTTTCCAAAGCCATGGCAATGAGAAGAACTTTATCCAAGAGCACCTTAGGAAAAATACAGGGGAAATAGGCATGTAGTGAAACAACTCCCCCAATTATTTTGTCAGATTTTTTTATACTGGGCAGGATTCTTCTGTTACCTTGCCCTACTAGGCACCCCAAGTTTGGGTCTTCTATGATCAAAGGTTCTCTAAACAGGTTAGGGTTAGAGTTAGGGTTAGGTTTAGGGCTAGGGTTAGAATTAGTGTTGGGGTTAGAGTTAGTTTTGTTCAAATTTCTTTGATATTGGGCAGGATTCATCTTTTACCTAGCCTTACTATATTCCCCATGTTTTGGGCCTTCTCGGTTAATGGTTCACTGTCAGAACAGTTTGTGATTTAAGGTTTCATTTCATCTTGATTTAAGTGTGTAATTGGAAATGGAGCTGGATAACAAACAGGGTTGGTGTTAGCTGCTTGAAACTTCACACACTCAATCAGTTCTCTGTGGGCACTCTCTGATTTGTTCCTTGTGAATGTAGCCCTATGCTGAAGCATGCAAAGCATAGGTTTAGGGTGAGGGCGATGTATAGGGCTAGGTTTAGTGTTAGGGCCAGAGTCAGGGTAAGGGTTAGTTTTAGGGTTAGGGCTAAAGTTAGGGCTAGGTGTAGGGTTAGGGTTTGGTTTAAGTTAATGTTTAGGGTTAGGGCTATGGCTCAGTTTTGTTTTAGGGCTAGGGCTAGTGTTAGGGCTAGATTTTGGATTAGTGTTAGAGTTAGGGCTAGTGTTAGGATGAGGTTTAGGATTAGGGTTAGGGTAAGATTTAGATTTAGCATTAGATCTCGGAGTAGGGTTAGGGCTAGGTTGGGGTTCCAGAAGGGATAGGGTTAGAACTAGGGATATGGCTAGGAAGAGAGTTAGTTTTAGACTTAGTACCAGGCTTAGGTTAGGGTTAGGGTTACAGCTAAATTAGGGCTAGGATTAGGGCTAGGGTTAGTGTTAGGGTTAGGCCCAGGGGTAGGGCTAGTTTTAGGGTTAGCATTGGAGTCAAGGTTAAGTTTAGGGAAATGGGTGGTGTTATAGCTAACTTTAGGTGTAGGATGAGGGTTAGAATTAAGATTTGGGTCAGGGTTATTGTTCATCGTAGGATTAATGTAGGTTTAGGGCTAGAAGAATGGCTAGGCTTTCTGTTAGGTTTAGGGCTATGACTAGGGCTAGGACTAATGTCAGGTCTAGGGTTATGGTTACGGATAGTTTTAGGATTAGGTTATGCCTAGTTCTAGTGAGTTACGTTTATTGTAAGGGTCAGCTTTAGAGCTAGGTGGTTTTTTTTTAGGGTTAGAGTCAGGGTTGGCATTTGTTTTAGGTAAAAGTTTATGGTTAAGGCTTGAGTTAGTGATCAGTTTAGTTTTAGGGTTAGGGTAATGGATATGGTTAAGTTTAGGTTTCAGTTAAGGTTTAGGGTAAAGAATGGGTTAGGTATACTGATAGCGTTAGGATTAGAATTAGGGTTAGGTTTATGTTTAGTGAAATGGATAGGTTTAGAGCTCAGGTTAGGGCTAGGTTATGGTTTAGATTAAGTATAGGATTAGGGTTAGGTTTAGGGACAGGGCTAGGTTTTGGTTTAGGATAAGTATTAGGGTTAGGGTTAGAGTTAGGGTTAGGGCTAGGGTTATGGTTAGGTTAAAGATTAATGTTTGAGCTAGGGTTATAGCTAGGGTGAGGGTTAGTTTTAAGTTTATGTCTAGGGTTATATTTAAGGTTATGGTTTAGTTTATGGTTAGGGTTATGGCTAGTGTTTTAATTAGGGTTAGGGTTAAGTTTATGGTAATGGATAATATTAGAGGTAAGGTTAGGGCTAGGGTTAGTGTATGAGTTAGGGCTAGTGTTAGGATTAGGTTTAGTGTAAGGCTTAATATTTCAGCTAAGTTTAGGGCTATTGCAAAGGTTAGGTTTCGGGTTAGTTCTAGGGTTACATTTATGTTTAAGGTTAGGTTTAGTGATAGGGATACGGTTATAATTAGGGTTAGTGTAAGGGTAATGGATAGGGTTAGAGCTAAAGTTTGGGCTAGGATTAAAGTTATCATTAGAGCCAGGATTAGGCTTTGGGTTTAGGATGGGGCTAGTGTTATGTTTAGTGAAAGGGTTTTCCTTTAGCTAGGGTTAGGTCTAAGGCAAGGTTAAGGTTAGGGTTAGTGTTAGGGCTGTGATTAGGATTAGGGTTATGCTTAGGACTAAGTTTAGGCCTAGGATTAGTGCTAGGTTTTATGTTAGGTTTAGGGCTAGCATTATAACTATGGATAACATAAGAGCCAGGGTAATGTTTTAGGGCTAGTTTTAGGTTAGGGTTATGGCTAGGTCTAGTGTTAGGTCTAATTTTTGGGTTAGGGTCAGCTTTTGAGATAGGTTTAGTGTTAGGGTAAGGGTCAGTGTTTGAGATAGGGTTAGGTTTAGGGTTATAGCCCAAAATAGGACTAGGTTTAGGTCTAGCATAGCGTTAGTGTTTGGTTAAGGTTAAGGGTTTTGTGAGGGCTATAGCTAGGTTTTTTTTGAGGTCTAGGTTTAGAGTTATAGCTATTTTTAGGATTAGCTTTAGGTCTAGGGCCAGTGTTAGGGTTAAATACAGATATAGGGTTACTGGTAGGGCTTGTGTTAGGGTTTGATTTAGGGATAGGATCAGGTTTAGCCCCAGGGTTAGTGTTAGGGTCAGAATAAGGATCAGATTTAGGGTTAGAGCTAGAATGAGGACTAGGTTTAGGACTAGTAATATGGTTAGAGTATAAGTTGGGCTAAGGATTAGGGTTAGTACTAGGGTTAGCATTTGGGTTAGGGTTTGGCTTTGGGTAAAGGAAAGTATTAGGGTTAGGGTTAGGGTAAGGGCTAGTGTGAGGGTTAAGATTTGGGTTAAATCTAGGGTTAGGGCTTAAATTACGGGTAGGATTTGTGTTAGGATTAGGGATAGGTTTAGGACAATGACTAACATATGAACTAGGGTTATGATTATGGCTAGTTTTATGGTTAGGGGTTAAAACTAAGTCTAGTGCTAGGCTGAATTTAAGGTTTGGGTAATGTTTAGAGCTAGGATTAGTATAGTGTCAGCATCAGGTTCAGGGTTAGTTTGAGTTAGGGTTAGGGGTAGTTGTAGGGTTAGACTTTGGTTTAGAATAAGGGTTAGTGTTAGGGCTATAGCTTGGTTTTGTTTTATGACTAGGGCTCAGTGTAGTTCAAATTTTAGGATTAGCATTATTGTTAGGACTATGTTAGAGGTTGGTTTAGGCTTATGTTTGCAGTTAAATTTAGAGTTAGGTTTATATTTAGAGTTAGGATTAGGGCTAGGACTAAGGATAGAACTAGTGATAGGGTAGGTCAAGTGTTAGTCTTAGGGATAAGACTAGGGTTTGGAGAGGACTAAATTAGGGATAGGATTGGTGCTAGGCTTAGTGTTATTGTTGGGCCTAGGGTTAGGGTGATGGGTTAGGGTTAGATTTAGGCTTATGGTTAGGTTTAGGGTAAGAGATGGGGTTATAGCTAGGTTTAGGTCTAGGGCAAGTGTTAGAATTAGTGTTAAAACTTGGGTTATGGTTTGGGTTAGGGCTAGGACTTGGCATT
This sequence comes from Marmota flaviventris, assembly GCF_047511675.1. Lineage (NCBI taxonomy): Eukaryota > Metazoa > Chordata > Mammalia > Rodentia > Sciuridae > Marmota > Marmota flaviventris. The sequence goes on along the minus strand of NW_027288111.1, from coordinate 371 downwards.
ATGGTTAAAGATAGTTTTATGGCTACATCTAGTGTAATGTTAGGTTTAAGGTTAGGTCAGGGTCACTATTAGTGTTTGGGATAGGTTAAGGTTTTAAGTTAGGGCTCGAATTAGCATTAGGGGTTAAAATTAGGGTAATGATAGGGTTAGGTTTATGTTTCAGGTTAGGTTTAGGGTAATGAATAGGGTTATGAGTAGGGACAGGTTTAGGTTTAAGCCTAGGTTTAGCATTAGGGTTAGGTTTATGGTTAGGGTAATGGATAGGGTTAGAGCTAAGGTTATGGCTAGGGTTATGGTTACAATTAGTCCTAGTGTTAAGGTTAATGTTAGGGTTAGGGATAAAGCTATGGTTAGGGCAGAGATTCTGGCTA